>NC_081231.1:9551913-9598589 GCF_902713425.1 Acipenser ruthenus | reverse complement strand
AACACATTGGAGAGCTCCATGCAGACCTCTCTCACCTCCTCTCTGCTCTCCCTCAGTGTCTGAACGGATAAAACAACGCGCTCCTACCACACTACAACCCGACCTTTCAAATAATACAATATAACAGCGCTCTGTAGTTTTATAAACACATTGTAGAGCTCCATGCAGACTCTCTCACCTCCTCTCTGCTCTCCCTCAGTGTCTGAACGGATAAAACAACGCGCTCCTACCACACTACAACCCGGACCTTTCAAAATAATACAATATAACAGCGCTCTGTAGTTTATAAACACATTGTAGAGCTCCATGCAGACTCTCTCACCTCCTCTCTGCTCTCCCTCAGTGTCTGAACGGATAAAACAACGCGCTCCTACCACACTACAACCCGGACCTTTCAAAATAATACAATATAACAGCGCTCTGTAGTTTATAAACACATTGTAGAGCTCCATGCAGACTCTCTCACCTCCTCTCTGCTCTCCCTCAGTGTCTGAACGGATAAAACAACGCGCTCCTACCACACTACAACCCGGACCTTTCAAAATAATACAATATAACAGCGCTCTGTAGTTTATAAACACATTGTAGAGCTCCATGCAGACTCTCTCACCTCCTCTCTGCTCTCCCTCAGTGTCTGAACGGATAAAACAACGCGCTCCTACCACACTACAACCCGGACCTTTCAAAATAATACAATATAACAGCGCTCTGTAGTTTATAAACACATTGTAGAGCTCCATGCAGACTCTCTCACCTCCTCTCTGCTCTCCCTCAGTGTCTGAACGGATAAAACAACGCGCTCCTACCACACTACAACCCGGACCTTTCAAAATAATACAATATAACAGCGCTCTGTAGTTTATAAACACATTGTAGAGCTCCATGCAGACTCTCTCACCTCCTCTCTGCTCTCCCTCAGTGTCTGAACGGATAAAACAACGCGCTCCTACCACACTACAACCCGGACCTTTCAAAATAATACAATATAACAGCGCTCTGTAGTTTATAAACACATTGTAGAGCTCCATGCAGACTCTCTCACCTCCTCTCTGCTCTCCCTCAGTGTCTGAACGGATAAAACAACGCGCTCCTACCACACTACAACCCGGACCTTTCAAAATAATACAATATAACAGCGCTCTGTAGTTTATAAACACATTGTAGAGCTCCATGCAGACTCTCTCACCTCCTCTCTGCTCTCCCTCAGTGTCTGAACGGATAAAACAACGCGCTCCTACCACACTACAACCCGGACCTTTCAAAATAATACAATATAACAGCGCTCTGTAGTTTATAAACACATTGTAGAGCTCCATGCAGACTCTCTCACCTCCTCTCTGCTCTCCCTCAGTGTCTGAACGGATAAAACAACGCGCTCCTACCACACTACAACCCGGACCTTTCAAAATAATACAATATAACAGCGCTCTGTAGTTTATAAACACATTGTAGAGCTCCATGCAGACTCTCTCACCTCCTCTCTGCTCTCCCTCAGTGTCTGAACGGATAAAACAACGCGCTCCTACCACACTACAACCCGGACCTTTCAAAATAATACAATATAACAGCGCTCTGTAGTTTATAAACACATTGTAGAGCTCCATGCAGACTCTCTCACCTCCTCTCTGCTCTCCCTCAGTGTCTGAACGGATAAAACAACGCGCTCCTACCACACTACAACCCGGACCTTTCAAAATAATACAATATAACAGCGCTCTGTAGTTTATAAACACATTGTAGAGCTCCATGCAGACTCTCTCACCTCCTCTCTGCTCTCCCTCAGTGTCTGAACGGATAAAACAACGCGCTCCTACCACACTACAACCCGGACCTTTCAAAATAATACAATATAACAGCGCTCTGTAGTTTATAAACACATTGTAGAGCTCCATGCAGACTCTCTCACCTCCTCTCTGCTCTCCCTCAGTGTCTGAACGGATAAAACAACGCGCTCCTACCACACTACAACCCGGACCTTTCAAAATAATACAATATAACAGCGCTCTGTAGTTTATAAACACATTGTAGAGCTCCATGCAGACTCTCTCACCTCCTCTCTGCTCTCCCTCAGTGTCTGAACGGATAAAACAACGCGCTCCTACCACACTACAACCCGGACCTTTCAAAATAATACAATATAACAGCGCTCTGTAGTTTATAAACACATTGTAGAGCTCCATGCAGACTCTCTCACCTCCTCTCTGCTCTCCCTCAGTGTCTGAACGGATAAAACAACGCGCTCCTACCACACTACAACCCGGACCTTTCAAAATAATACAATATAACAGCGCTCTGTAGTTTATAAACACATTGTAGAGCTCCATGCAGACTCTCTCACCTCCTCTCTGCTCTCCCTCAGTGTCTGAACGGATAAAACAACGCGCTCCTACCACACTACAACCCGGACCTTTCAAAATAATACAATATAACAGCGCTCTGTAGTTTATAAACACATTGTAGAGCTCCATGCAGACTCTCTCACCTCCTCTCTGCTCTCCCTCAGTGTCTGAACGGATAAAACAACGCGCTCCTACCACACTACAACCCGGACCTTTCAAAATAATACAATATAACAGCGCTCTGTAGTTTATAAACACATTGTAGAGCTCCATGCAGACTCTCTCACCTCCTCTCTGCTCTCCCTCAGTGTCTGAACGGATAAAACAACGCGCTCCTACCACACTACAACCCGGACCTTTCAAAATAATACAATATAACAGCGCTCTGTAGTTTATAAACACATTGTAGAGCTCCATGCAGACTCTCTCACCTCCTCTCTGCTCTCCCTCAGTGTCTGAACGGATAAAACAACGCGCTCCTACCACACTACAACCCGGACCTTTCAAAATAATACAATATAACAGCGCTCTGTAGTTTATAAACACATTGTAGAGCTCCATGCAGACTCTCTCACCTCCTCTCTGCTCTCCCTCAGTGTCTGAACGGATAAAACAACGCGCTCCTACCACACTACAACCCGGACCTTTCAAAATAATACAATATAACAGCGCTCTGTAGTTTATAAACACATTGTAGAGCTCCATGCAGACTCTCTCACCTCCTCTCTGCTCTCCCTCAGTGTCTGAACGGATAAAACAACGCGCTCCTACCACACTACAACCCGGACCTTTCAAAATAATACAATATAACAGCGCTCTGTAGTTTATAAACACATTGTAGAGCTCCATGCAGACTCTCTCACCTCCTCTCTGCTCTCCCTCAGTGTCTGAACGGATAAAACAACGCGCTCCTACCACACTACAACCCGGACCTTTCAAAATAATACAATATAACAGCGCTCTGTAGTTTATAAACACATTGTAGAGCTCCATGCAGACTCTCTCACCTCCTCTCTGCTCTCCCTCAGTGTCTGAACGGATAAAACAACGCGCTCCTACCACACTACAACCCGGACCTTTCAAAATAATACAATATAACAGCGCTCTGTAGTTTATAAACACATTGTAGAGCTCCATGCAGACTCTCTCACCTCCTCTCTGCTCTCCCTCAGTGTCTGAACGGATAAAACAACGCGCTCCTACCACACTACAACCCGGACCTTTCAAAATAATACAATATAACAGCGCTCTGTAGTTTATAAACACATTGTAGAGCTCCATGCAGACTCTCTCACCTCCTCTCTGCTCTCCCTCAGTGTCTGAACGGATAAAACAACGCGCTCCTACCACACTACAACCCGGACCTTTCAAAATAATACAATATAACAGCGCTCTGTAGTTTATAAACACATTGTAGAGCTCCATGCAGACTCTCTCACCTCCTCTCTGCTCTCCCTCAGTGTCTGAACGGATAAAACAACGCGCTCCTACCACACTACAACCCGGACCTTTCAAAATAATACAATATAACAGCGCTCTGTAGTTTATAAACACATTGTAGAGCTCCATGCAGACTCTCTCACCTCCTCTCTGCTCTCCTCAGTGTCTGAACGGATAAAACAACGCGCTCCTACCACACTACAACCCGGACCTTTCAAAATAATACAATATAACAGCGCTCTGTAGTTTATAAACACATTGTAGAGCTCCATGCAGACTCTCTCACCTCCTCTCTGCTCTCCCTCAGTGTCTGAACGGATAAAACAACGCGCTCCTACCACACTACAACCCGGACCTTTCAAAATAATACAATATAACAGCGCTCTGTAGTTTATAAACACATTGTAGAGCTCCATGCAGACTCTCTCACCTCCTCTCTGCTCTCCCTCAGTGTCTGAACGGATAAAACAACGCGCTCCTACCACACTACAACCCGGACCTTTCAAAATAATACAATATAACAGCGCTCTGTAGTTTATAAACACATTGTAGAGCTCCATGCAGACTCTCTCACCTCCTCTCTGCTCTCCCTCAGTGTCTGAACGGATAAAACAACGCGCTCCTACCACACTACAACCCGGACCTTTCAAAATAATACAATATAACAGCGCTCTGTAGTTTATAAACACATTGTAGAGCTCCATGCAGACTCTCTCACCTCCTCTCTGCTCTCCCTCAGTGTCTGAACGGATAAAACAACGCGCTCCTACCACACTACAACCCGGACCTTTCAAAATAATACAATATAACAGCGCTCTGTAGTTTATAAACACATTGTAGAGCTCCATGCAGACTCTCTCACCTCCTCTCTGCTCTCCCTCAGTGTCTGAACGGATAAAACAACGCGCTCCTACCACACTACAACCCGGACCTTTCAAAATAATACAATATAACAGCGCTCTGTAGTTTATAAACACATTGTAGAGCTCCATGCAGACTCTCTCACCTCCTCTCTGCTCTCCCTCAGTGTCTGAACGGATAAAACAACGCGCTCCTACCACACTACAACCCGGACCTTTCAAAATAATACAATATAACAGCGCTCTGTAGTTTATAAACACATTGTAGAGCTCCATGCAGACTCTCTCACCTCCTCTCTGCTCTCCCTCAGTGTCTGAACGGATAAAACAACGCGCTCCTACCACACTACAACCCGGACCTTTCAAAATAATACAATATAACAGCGCTCTGTAGTTTATAAACACATTGTAGAGCTCCATGCAGACTCTCTCACCTCCTCTCTGCTCTCCCTCAGTGTCTGAACGGATAAAACAACGCGCTCCTACCACACTACAACCCGGACCTTTCAAAATAATACAATATAACAGCGCTCTGTAGTTTATAAACACATTGTAGAGCTCCATGCAGACTCTCTCACCTCCTCTCTGCTCTCCCTCAGTGTCTGAACGGATAAAACAACGCGCTCCTACCACACTACAACCCGGACCTTTCAAAATAATACAATATAACAGCGCTCTGTAGTTTATAAACACATTGTAGAGCTCCATGCAGACTCTCTCACCTCCTCTCTGCTCTCCCTCAGTGTCTGAACGGATAAAACAACGCGCTCCTACCACACTACAACCCGGACCTTTCAAAATAATACAATATAACAGCGCTCTGTAGTTTATAAACACATTGTAGAGCTCCATGCAGACTCTCTCACCTCCTCTCTGCTCTCCCTCAGTGTCTGAACGGATAAAACAACGCGCTCCTACCACACTACAACCCGGACCTTTCAAAATAATACAATATAACAGCGCTCTGTAGTTTATAAACACATTGTAGAGCTCCATGCAGACTCTCTCACCTCCTCTCTGCTCTCCCTCAGTGTCTGAACGGATAAAACAACGCGCTCCTACCACACTACAACCCGGACCTTTCAAAATAATACAATATAACAGCGCTCTGTAGTTTATAAACACATTGTAGAGCTCCATGCAGACTCTCTCACCTCCTCTCTGCTCTCCCTCAGTGTCTGAACGGATAAAACAACGCGCTCCTACCACACTACAACCCGGACCTTTCAAAATAATACAATATAACAGCGCTCTGTAGTTTATAAACACATTGTAGAGCTCCATGCAGACTCTCTCACCTCCTCTCTGCTCTCCCTCAGTGTCTGAACGGATAAAACAACGCGCTCCTACCACACTACAACCCGGACCTTTCAAAATAATACAATATAACAGCGCTCT
Organism: Acipenser ruthenus; assembly: GCF_902713425.1. NCBI lineage: Eukaryota > Metazoa > Chordata > Actinopteri > Acipenseriformes > Acipenseridae > Acipenser > Acipenser ruthenus. The sequence goes on along the minus strand of NC_081231.1, from coordinate 9,592,552 downwards.
GTAGTTTATAAACACATTGTAGAGCTCCATGCAGACTCTCTCACCTCCTCTCTGCTCTCCCTCAGTGTCTGAACGGATAAAACAACGCGCTCCTACCACACTACAACCCGGACCTTTCAAAATAATACAATATAACAGCGCTCTGTAGTTTATAAACACATTGTAGAGCTCCATGCAGACTCTCTCACCTCCTCTCTGCTCTCCCTCAGTGTCTGAACGGATAAAACAACGCGCTCCTACCACACTACAACACGGACCTTTCAAAATAATACAATATAACAGCGCTCTGTAGTTTATAAACACATTGTAGAGCTCCATGCAGACTCTCTCACCTCCTCTCTGCTCTCCCTCAGTGTCTGAACGGATAAAACAACGCGCTCCTACCACACTACAACCCGGACCTTTCAAAATAATACAATATAACAGCGCTCTGTAGTTTATAAACACATTGTAGAGCTCCATGCAGACTCTCTCACCTCCTCTCTGCTCTCCCTCAGTGTCTGAACGGATAAAACAACGCGCTCCTACCACACTACAACCCGGACCTTTCAAAATAATACAATATAACAGCGCTCTGTAGTTTATAAACACATTGTAGAGCTCCATGCAGACTCTCTCACCTCCTCTCTGCTCTCCCTCAGTGTCTGAACGGATAAAACAACGCGCTCCTACCACACTACAACCCGGACCTTTCAAAATAATACAATATAACAGCGCTCTGTAGTTTATAAACACATTGTAGAGCTCCATGCAGACTCTCTCACCTCCTCTCTGCTCTCCCTCAGTGTCTGAACGGATAAAACAACGCGCTCCTACCACACTACAACCCGGACCTTTCAAAATAATACAATATAACAGCGCTCTGTAGTTTATAAACACATTGTAGAGCTCCATGCAGACTCTCTCACCTCCTCTCTGCTCTCCCTCAGTGTCTGAACGGATAAAACAACGCGCTCCTACCACACTACAACCCGGACCTTTCAAAATAATACAATATAACAGCGCTCTGTAGTTTATAAACACATTGTAGAGCTCCATGCAGACTCTCTCACCTCCTCTCTGCTCTCCCTCAGTGTCTGAACGGATAAAACAACGCGCTCCTACCACACTACAACCCGGACCTTTCAAAATAATACAATATAACAGCGCTCTGTAGTTTATAAACACATTGTAGAGCTCCATGCAGACTCTCTCACCTCCTCTCTGCTCTCCCTCAGTGTCTGAACGGATAAAACAACGCGCTCCTACCACACTACAACCCGGACCTTTCAAAATAATACAATATAACAGCGCTCTGTAGTTTATAAACACATTGTAGAGCTCCATGCAGACTCTCTCACCTCCTCTCTGCTCTCCCTCAGTGTCTGAACGGATAAAACAACGCGCTCCTACCACACTACAACCCGGACCTTTCAAAATAATACAATATAACAGCGCTCTGTAGTTTATAAACACATTGTAGAGCTCCATGCAGACTCTCTCACCTCCTCTCTGCTCTCCCTCAGTGTCTGAACGGATAAAACAACGCGCTCCTACCACACTACAACCCGGACCTTTCAAAATAATACAATATAACAGCGCTCTGTAGTTTATAAACACATTGTAGAGCTCCATGCAGACTCTCTCACCTCCTCTCTGCTCTCCCTCAGTGTCTGAACGGATAAAACAACGCGCTCCTACCACACTACAACCCGGACCTTTCAAAATAATACAATATAACAGCGCTCTGTAGTTTATAAACACATTGTAGAGCTCCATGCAGACTCTCTCACCTCCTCTCTGCTCTCCCTCAGTGTCTGAACGGATAAAACAACGCGCTCCTACCACACTACAACCCGGACCTTTCAAAATAATACAATATAACAGCGCTCTGTAGTTTATAAACACATTGTAGAGCTCCATGCAGACTCTCTCACCTCCTCTCTGCTCTCCCTCAGTGTCTGAACGGATAAAACAACGCGCTCCTACCACACTACAACCCGGACCTTTCAAAATAATACAATATAACAGCGCTCTGTAGTTTATAAACACATTGTAGAGCTCCATGCAGACTCTCTCACCTCCTCTCTGCTCTCCCTCAGTGTCTGAACGGATAAAACAACGCGCTCCTACCACACTACAACCCGGACCTTTCAAAATAATACAATATAACAGCGCTCTGTAGTTTATAAACACATTGTAGAGCTCCATGCAGACTCTCTCACCTCCTCTCTGCTCTCCCTCAGTGTCTGAACGGATAAAACAACGCGCTCCTACCACACTACAACCCGGACCTTTCAAAATAATACAATATAACAGCGCTCTGTAGTTTATAAACACATTGTAGAGCTCCATGCAGACTCTCTCACCTCCTCTCTGCTCTCCCTCAGTGTCTGAACGGATAAAACAACGCGCTCCTACCACACTACAACCCGGACCTTTCAAAATAATACAATATAACAGCGCTCTGTAGTTTATAAACACATTGTAGAGCTCCATGCAGACTCTCTCACCTCCTCTCTGCTCTCCCTCAGTGTCTGAACGGATAAAACAACGCGCTCCTACCACACTACAACCCGGACCTTTCAAAATAATACAATATAACAGCGCTCTGTAGTTTATAAACACATTGTAGAGCTCCATGCAGACTCTCTCACCTCCTCTCTGCTCTCCCTCAGTGTCTGAACGGATAAAACAACGCGCTCCTACCACACTACAACCCGGACCTTTCAAAATAATACAATATAACAGCGCTCTGTAGTTTATAAACACATTGTAGAGCTCCATGCAGACTCTCTCACCTCCTCTCTGCTCTCCCTCAGTGTCTGAACGGATAAAACAACGCGCTCCTACCACACTACAACCCGGACCTTTCAAAATAATACAATATAACAGCGCTCTGTAGTTTATAAACACATTGTAGAGCTCCATGCAGACTCTCTCACCTCCTCTCTGCTCTCCCTCAGTGTCTGAACGGATAAAACAACGCGCTCCTACCACACTACAACCCGGACCTTTCAAAATAATACAATATAACAGCGCTCTGTAGTTTATAAACACATTGTAGAGCTCCATGCAGACTCTCTCACCTCCTCTCTGCTCTCCCTCAGTGTCTGAACGGATAAAACAACGCGCTCCTACCACACTACAACCCGGACCTTTCAAAATAATACAATATAACAGCGCTCTGTAGTTTATAAACACATTGTAGAGCTCCATGCAGACTCTCTCACCTCCTCTCTGCTCTCCCTCAGTGTCTGAACGGATAAAACAACGCGCTCCTACCACACTACAACCCGGACCTTTCAAAATAATACAATATAACAGCGCTCTGTAGTTTATAAACACATTGTAGAGCTCCATGCAGACTCTCTCACCTCCTCTCTGCTCTCCCTCAGTGTCTGAACGGATAAAACAACGCGCTCCTACCACACTACAACCCGGACCTTTCAAAATAATACAATATAACAGCGCTCTGTAGTTTATAAACACATTGTAGAGCTCCATGCAGACTCTCTCACCTCCTCTCTGCTCTCCCTCAGTGTCTGAACGGATAAAACAACGCGCTCCTACCACACTACAACCCGGACCTTTCAAAATAATACAATATAACAGCGCTCTGTAGTTTATAAACACATTGTAGAGCTCCATGCAGACTCTCTCACCTCCTCTCTGCTCTCCCTCAGTGTCTGAACGGATAAAACAACGCGCTCCTACCACACTACAACCCGGACCTTTCAAAATAATACAATATAACAGCGCTCTGTAGTTTATAAACACATTGTAGAGCTCCATGCAGACTCTCTCACCTCCTCTCTGCTCTCCCTCAGTGTCTGAACGGATAAAACAACGCGCTCCTACCACACTACAACCCGGACCTTTCAAAATAATACAATATAACAGCGCTCTGTAGTTTATAAACACATTGTAGAGCTCCATGCAGACTCTCTCACCTCCTCTCTGCTCTCCCTCAGTGTCTGAACGGATAAAACAACGCGCTCCTACCACACTACAACCCGGACCTTTCAAAATAATACAATATAACAGCGCTCTGTAGTTTATAAACACATTGTAGAGCTCCATGCAGACTCTCTCACCTCCTCTCTGCTCTCCCTCAGTGTCTGAACGGATAAAACAACGCGCTCCTACCACACTACAACCCGGACCTTTCAAAATAATACAATATAACAGCGCTCTGTAGTTTATAAACACATTGTAGAGCTCCATGCAGACTCTCTCACCTCCTCTCTGCTCTCCCTCAGTGTCTGAACGGATAAAACAACGCGCTCCTACCACACTACAACCCGGACCTTTCAAAATAATACAATATAACAGCGCTCTGTAGTTTATAAACACATTGTAGAGCTCCATGCAGACTCTCTCACCTCCTCTCTGCTCTCCCTCAGTGTCTGAACGGATAAAACAACGCGCTCCTACCACACTACAACCCGGACCTTTCAAAATAATACAATATAACAGCGCTCTGTAGTTTATAAACACATTGTAGAGCTCCATGCAGACTCTCTCACCTCCTCTCTGCTCTCCCTCAGTGTCTGAACGGATAAAACAACGCGCTCCTACCACACTACAACCCGGACCTTTCAAAATAATACAATATAACAGCGCTCTGTAGTTTATAAACACATTGTAGAGCTCCATGCAGACTCTCTCACCTCCTCTCTGCTCTCCCTCAGTGTCTGAACGGATAAAACAACGCGCTCCTACCACACTACAACCCGGACCTTTCAAAATAATACAATATAACAGCGCTCTGTAGTTTATAAACACATTGTAGAGCTCCATGCAGACTCTCTCACCTCCTCTCTGCTCTCCCTCAGTGTCTGAACGGATAAAACAACGCGCTCCTACCACACTACAACCCGGACCTTTCAAAATAATACAATATAACAGCGCTCTGTAGTTTATAAACACATTGTAGAGCTCCATGCAGACTCTCTCACCTCCTCTCTGCTCTCCCTCAGTGTCTGAACGGATAAAACAACGCGCTCCTACCACACTACAACCCGGACCTTTCAAAATAATACAATATAACAGCGCTCTGTAGTTTATAAACACATTGTAGAGCTCCATGCAGACTCTCTCACCTCCTCTCTGCTCTCCCTCAGTGTCTGAACGGATAAAACAACGCGCTCCTACCACACTACAACCCGGACCTTTCAAAATAATACAATATAACAGCGCTCTGTAGTTTATAAACACATTGTAGAGCTCCATGCAGACTCTCTCACCTCCTCTCTGCTCTCCCTCAGTGTCTGAACGGATAAAACAACGCGCTCCTACCACACTACAACCCGGACCTTTCAAAATAATACAATATAACAGCGCTCTGTAGTTTATAAACACATTGTAGAGCTCCATGCAGACTCTCTCACCTCCTCTCTGCTCTCCCTCAGTGTCTGAACGGATAAAACAACGCGCTCCTACCACACTACAACCCGGACCTTTCAAAATAATACAATATAACAGCGCTCTGTAGTTTATAAACACATTGTAGAGCTCCATGCAGACTCTCTCACCTCCTCTCTGCTCTCCCTCAGTGTCTGAACGGATAAAACAACGCGCTCCTACCACACTACAACCCGGACCTTTCAAAATAATACAATATAACGGCGCTCTGTAGTTTATAAACACATTGTAGAGCTCCATGCAGACTCTCTCACCTCCTCTCTGCTCTCCCTCAGTGTCTGAACGGATAAAACAACGCGCTCCTACCACACTACAACCCGGACCTTTCAAAATAATACAATATAACAGCGCTCTGTAGTTTATAAACACATTGTAGAGCTCCATGCAGACTCTCTCACCTCCTCTCTGCTCTCCCTCAGTGTCTGAACGGATAAAACAACGCGCTCCTACCACACTACAACCCGGACCTTTCAAAATAATACAATATAACAGCGCTCTGTAGTTTATAAACACATTGTAGAGCTCCATGCAGACTCTCTCACCTCCTCTCTGCTCTCCCTCAGTGTCTGAACGGATAAAACAACGCGCTCCTACCACACTACAACCCGGACCTTTCAAAATAATACAATATAACAGCGCTCTGTAGTATATAAACACATTGTAGAGCTCCATGCAGACTCTCTCACCTCCTCTCTGCTCTCCCTCAGTGTCTGAACGGATAAAACAACGCGCTCCTACCACACTACAACCCGGACCTTTCAAAATAATACAATATAACAGCGCTCTGTAGTTTATAAACACATTGTAGAGCTCCATGCAGACTCTCTCACCTCCTCTCTGCTCTCCCTCAGTGTCTGAACGGATAAAACAACGCGCTCCTACCACACTACAACCCGGACCTTTCAAAATAATACAATATAACAGCGCTCTGTAGTTTATAAACACATTGTAGAGCTCCATGCAGACTCTCTCACCTCCTCTCTGCTCTCCCTCAGTGTCTGAACGGATAAAACAACGCGCTCCTACCACACTACAACCCGGACCTTTCAAAATAATACAATATAACAGCGCTCTGTAGTTTATAAACACATTGTAGAGCTCCATGCAGACTCTCTCACCTCCTCTCTGCTCTCCCTCAGTGTCTGAACGGATAAAACAACGCGCTCCTACCACACTACAACCCGGACCTTTCAAAATAATACAATATAACAGCGCTCTGTAGTTTATAAACACATTGTAGAGCTCCATGCAGACTCTCTCACCTCCTCTCTGCTCTCCCTCAGTGTCTGAACGGATAAAACAACGCGCTCCTACCACACTACAACCCGGACCTTTCAAAATAATACAATATAACAGCGCTCTGTAGTTTATAAACACATTGTAGAGCTCCATGCAGACTCTCTCACCTCCTCTCTGCTCTCCCTCAGTGTCTGAACGGATAAAACAACGCGCTCCTACCACACTACAACCCGGACCTTTCAAAATAATACAATATAACAGCGCTCTGTAGTTTATAAACACATTGTAGAGCTCCATGCAGACTCTCTCACCTCCTCTCTGCTCTCCCTCAGTGTCTGAACGGATAAAACAACGCGCTCCTACCACACTACAACCCGGACCTTTCAAAATAATACAATATAACAGCGCTCTGTAGTTTATAAACACATTGTAGAGCTCCATGCAGACTCTCTCACCTCCTCTCTGCTCTCCCTCAGTGTCTGAACGGATAAAACAACGCGCTCCTACCACACTACAACCCGGACCTTTCAAAATAATACAATATAACAGCGCTCTGTAGTTTATAAACACATTGTAGAGCTCCATGCAGACTCTCTCACCTCCTCTCTGCTCTCCCTCAGTGTCTGAACGGATAAAACAACGCGCTCCTACCACACTACAACCCGGACCTTTCAAAATAATACAATATAACAGCGCTCTGTAGTTTATAAACACATTGTAGAGCTCCATGCAGACTCTCTCACCTCCTCTCTGCTCTCCCTCAGTGTCTGAACGGATAAAACAACGCGCTCCTACCACACTACAACCCGGACCTTTCAAAATAATACAATATAACAGCGCTCTGTAGTTTATAAACACATTGTAGAGCTCCATGCAGACTCTCTCACCTCCTCTCTGCTCTCCCTCAGTGTCTGAACGGATAAAACAACGCGCTCCTACCACACTACAACCCGGACCTTTCAAAATAATACAATATAACAGCGCTCTGTAGTTTATAAACACATTGTAGAGCTCCATGCAGACTCTCTCACCTCCTCTCTGCTCTCCCTCAGTGTCTGAACGGATAAAACAACGCGCTCCTACCACACTACAACCCGGACCTTTCAAAATAATACAATATAACAGCGCTCTGTAGTTTATAAACACATTGTAGAGCTCCATGCAGACTCTCTCACCTCCTCTCTGCTCTCCCTCAGTGTCTGAACGGATAAAACAACGCGCTCCTACCACACTACAACCCGGACCTTTCAAAATAATACAATATAACAGCGCTCTGTAGTTTATAAACACATTGTAGAGCTCCATGCAGACTCTCTCACCTCCTCTCTGCTCTCCCTCAGTGTCTGAACGGATAAAACAACGCGCTCCTACCACACTACAACCCGGACCTTTCAAAATAATACAATATAACAGCGCTCTGTAGTTTATAAACACATTGTAGAGCTCCATGCAGACTCTCTCACCTCCTCTCTGCTCTCCCTCAGTGTCTGAACGGGTCTGTCTCCCACAGGACGAGGAATATACCAATCACAAAATACAAACCGATCAGCGCGGTTTAACAATTCATCTAATATGAACCGCAAAGGAAATTGTGATACCGGGGATCTTTTAATTAAAAATAAACAACACTTGCAATTGTATCACCGTAAACGAGCTGTTTGTAGCTCTAGTTTTTCAAGTGAATACAATTTTAATTCAGGTAACCCCCTCCCCATGCCGGAGTTGGTACAATCTTTTATCACCCGGGGCGCTGTGACTGGAGGCAGCAGCGCCGATGCAGAGAGTTTTTCGCAGATATGTAATCTGTGTTTTGTACAGATATTGTTATTTCCCGTCCTGTTCTTCAGAACAAGATGTTTAAACACTGACGGTATATCCATGATAATGTTTTTAGAAGTATATCAGGTTAGTTCAAGTTGAGCCCCGTTGTCACAAACAGATCCACAATGGCGCAGGCATGCTCGCAGTTTCATAGCTTTCTCTTCGCTAGTCTTGCAGGTTCAGGGCGTGTGAACTTGTTTTTGGTAAATACAGCACAGGGTCGCAGAAAGGTCATTCTTTACGAGTAAACTTCCAGGCAGTAACCTCTGCTATTTCTACCCCATGCTTTTATTTCGTTTCTCTTAAACTGTATTGTTGTCTCCTATTCTTTATCCAGGACAGTATTCCTCCCTGCTGTCCAGCGGCACAGATTTAGAATCTTCCTCAGACTGCGCTGCGAACTAAACCAGGCAACAGAGCCGCGTCCACAGCAGCAGAAGAGTCACCAGCAATGAGACACGCCAAGGAGTGCGCTGCTCTGTGAGACTCGAGGGGACGCGTTATCAAAGCGCTTCCTCCAGCCTTTAATTAACTGCTATTGATTTAAAAAAGGACAAGACATCATGTTAATGTTACAACATGAAAAACTAAACACACTGAGAGTGCTGAAGAGGGCTTGAAATACAGTGTATTACTCAGCTGTGTGGTTCTAGTTTTGTAAAATGAACAGGTGGTTTATCTCTTTAAAATAAATAGGAATTAAAGACTGGCGTAGAAGCTTTGAAAAGATGTCCTGAGGTGTCTTATTGTGATTAAAAAGCGTCCCATTCCACAAGAAAAACCTGAGAGGCGTTAGAAAACTAAAGCTCTTTGAATGAAATGCTTTTTATTATATGAATAACTACCCAGTGGAGTGACAGAGCAGGCTAATAAACTAAATGTATTGAATGAATAAATAAATCAGATATTATTAATGTCTTCATAGACACTCTTATCCAGGGCAACTTACAAGTGTTACAAGATATCACATTATTTTTACATACAATTACCCATTTATACAGTTGGGTTTTTACTGGAGCAATCTAGGTAAAGTACCTTGTTCATGGGTACAGCGGCAGTGTCCCCACTTTGGATTGAACCCACAATCCTCTGGTCAAGAATGCAGAGCCCTGACCACTACTCCACACTGCTGCCCAGATAATATGTCAGAGAAACTCATAAATCAGTTTAGCATTATTTATTTTTTTTTACATGTTTAAACCTTTAGAATAAATATCTGAATATTTGAAAAGTATAATAACTGTGTGGAAAAAGAGTCAAATCATTTTAATTTGTATTACAAATCATTTATAAGATCATTAATGTCATGATTCGAAGGTGATTCACACCCCCTCACTAGGTGGCAGTAGCACATGCAGTGAGGATTGGATCTGATTGCCTGCTCGCTTCTTTGTCATCCAGCGCTCGTCTCTTGTTTTGCGCCGCGGCTGCTCCTGCGCAGGACCTCTTGAGAAGCTGCGCGGCTCTGCAGACTTTTAAACCCGTGGATGCGTGACCTGGATCTGAATCTGGACACGTTTTCCGCAGAATGTGCTCAGACTTGGTACCGGGAATAGAAAGGGCTGCTACTGCGTGCAAAGTCTGTGTGTGATGCATGTATTTGAATGGGAAGGCTACGATAAAAACACATATATCTTACTAAATACAAACCGAAGGCGGTGTTTCTGAATGCAAAGAGGATTCCGCTAGAGCAGTCTCAAACTAAACCAGTGAAGATGGACGCGTCAGTGTCTCCGTGTCGTTGTTTCAAGACGAGCTCGCCTCCACCGTCGAGCTCGCAGTGAAAGCGGCTGCAGACAGCGTCGTGTGCGCGATTACTGAAGCTGTGAGCAGCAAATTCACTGAATTACAAGAGGACATGTCTGCAGTGAAGAGAGAGAATGAAACTCTGAAGCTGAGATTGGAAATATCAGAGAGCGAGCTGAAAGCCGTGCGAGGGTGTATAAACGCTGCACATGCAGACATTAAACAGCCTTTCATATTTCAAGGTAAGATGGGTTTTATTGGGTGGTATTGCTCGGTCAATCCAACACCTCAAACCACCTTCTACTGGAAAGATCTTGGTTCGAATCTCTGTTCAGACACGTTTTAAAGTGTTTGATTATTATAAGCGCGGTTAATAGCACAGCTCTGTCCTAATATTGGTTATAAGCAGTCTAAATGAGGCATTGTGTTATTTTATAGATTATAAGAACGTAGTGCATCTAGCCTAGTCTAATTCATATTTAAATAGGTATTCTAGAAACTAAGAAACTACTATATTGGTAAGTCTTAACCAGTCTGTAATTAGAGAGACTTACACAGTGTCCTTCTGGTAAAGTGTTTAGAGTCCCGCTGAGACAGTCACAGACCATGTTGCAGAGCTTGAGAATGTAAATATCTCTGTGATGTATTTGTGAGGGTCTTTTAATAGAGCCTTTTATTAGACACAGTGTACAGACCCTGATTAACAGCAGTACTAGAAATAATATCGCGCTCACAATGCTTTTAACTTATTCAGGCTCGCCCTGGCGAAATGTTTCTTGACATAATCAAGCATAAATAAGAGCCAGACACTTTATATTAACGATATTTTGTATTGTTATTATAAATAATACCGCTATATCCTGGGGCTGCACCACAGCATCATCGCAATGTATTCAGTGCTGAGTGGGCTCCACAAATGGCGCCTGTAATTGAGTGCCGAACTGCATCATGGGATTGACTGTCCTGTCCTTATTTATATAGTCCTAGCCCAATCCCAGATGTCCATTGGGGGAGTAATCATATACATTATATATATATAATCAAAACACGTGCTGAATATCATTCTGCAACAACTGAAAAATATATGCAGCCCAACTACATAAAAAATGCTTGTGGAAACAGGCTTTTATTGCATGGAGGTTTTACTGATCGTATTTACCAGTCTAGTTATGATGGAACTGTATGGGAACAGTGAAAAAAAAACTTTAGTCGTCTGCAATCAGAAAATCTGTGGTGAAGCCCGCTCTGACTGCGTCGTGTGTCCCAGCTCCTGGTAAGTGACGCGTTTGTGAACTTCTTGTGGGAATTGCAGTTCGTCGTGGTGATGTCGTAGTGCTGTTATGTGCAGTCGCTGTAATGTCCCTCGAGGTGATGTCATAGTGCTGTTATGTGCAGTCGCTGTCATGTCCCTCGTGGTGATGTCATAGTGCTGTTATGTGCAGTCACTGTAATGTCCCTCGTGGTGATGTCATAGTGCTGTTATGTGCAGTCCCTGTAATGTCCCTCGTGGTGATGTCGTAGTGCTGTTATGGGCAGTCGCTGTAATGTCCCTCGTGGTGATGTCGTAGTGCTGTTATGTGCAGTCCCTGTAATGTCCCTCGTGGTGATGTCGTAGTGCTGTTATGGGCAGTCGCTGTAATGTCCCTCGTGGTGATGTCGTAGTGCTGTTATGTGCAGTCCCTGTAATGTCCCTCGTGGTGATGTCGTAGTGCTGTTATGTGCAGTCGCTGTAATGTCCCTCGAGGTGATGTCATAGTGCTGTTATGTGCAGTCGCTGTCATGTCCCTCGTGGTGATGTCGTAGTGCTGTTATGTGCAGTCGCTGTCATGTCCCTCGTGGTGATGTCGTAGTGCTGTTATGTGCAGTCGCTGTCATGTCCCTCGTGGTGATGTCGTAGTGCTGTTATGTGCAGTCGCTGTCATGTCCCTCGCGGTGATGTCGTAGTGCTGTTATGTGCAGTCGCTGTAATGTCCCTCGTGGTGATGTCGTAGTGCTGTTATGTGCAGTCACTGTAATGTCCCTCGTGGTGATGTCGTAGTGCTGTTATGTGCAGTCACTGTAATGTCCCTCGTGGTGATGTCGTAGTGCTGTTATGTGCAGTCGCTGTCATGTCCCTCGTGGTGATGTCGTAGTGCTGTTATGTGCAGTCGCTGTCATGTCCCTCGTGGTGATGTCGTAGTGCTGTTATGTGCAGTCACTGTCATGTCCCTCGCGGTGATGTCGTAGTGCTGTTATGTGCAGTCACTGTCATGTCCCTCGCGGTGATGTCGTAGTGCTGTTATGTGCAGTCACTGTAATGTCCCTCGTGGTGATGTCGTAGTGCTGTTATGTGCAGTCGCTGTCATGTCCCTCGTGGTGATGTCGTAGTGCTGTTATGTGCAGTCCCTGTAATGTCCCTCGCGGTGATGTCGTAGTGCTGTTATGGGCAGTCGCTGTAATGTCCCTCGTGGTGATGTCGTAGTGCTGTTATGTGCAGTCCCTGTAATGTCCCTCGAGGTGATGTCATAGTGCTGTTATGTGCAGTCGCTGTCATGTCCCTCGTGGTGATGTCGTAGTGCTGTTATGTGCAGTCGCTGTCATGTCCCTCGTGGTGATGTCGTAGTGCTGTTATGTGCAGTCGCTGTCATGTCCCTCGTGGTGATGTCGTAGTGCTGTTATGTGCAGTCGCTGTCATGTCCCTCGCGGTGATGTCGTAGTGCTGTTATGTGCAGTCGCTGTAATGTCCCTCGTGGTGATGTCGTAGTGCTGTTATGTGCAGTCGCTGTCATGTCCCTCGTGGTGATGTCGTAGTGCTGTTATGTGCAGTCGCTGTAATGTCCCTCGTGGTGATGTCGGCGTGGTTTTAGACTTGCTTTTATGTCATGTAACTGTATATATTATACTATAACAGTGTGTATTATTAAGAATGGATAGTGGTGCAGTATATATTATACTATAACAGTGTGGATTATTAAGAATGGATAGTGGTGCAGTATATATTATACTATAACAGTGTGGATTATTAAGAATGGATAGTGGTGCAGTATATATTATACTATAACAGTGTGGATTATTAAGAATGGATAGTGGTGCAGTATATATTATACTATAACAGTGTGGATTATTAAGAATGGATAGTGGTGCAGTATATATTATACTATAACAGTGTGGATTATTAAGAATGGATAGTGGTGCAGTATATATTATACTATAACAGTGTGGATTATTAAGAATGGATAGTGGTGCAGTATATATTATACTATAACAGTGTGTATTATTAAGAATGGATAGTGGTGCAGTATATATTATACTATAACAGTGTGTATTATTAAGAATGGATAGTGGTGCAGTATATATTATACTATAACAGTGTGTATTATTAAGAATGGATAGTGGTGCAGTATATATTATACTATAACAGTGTGTATTAAGAATGGATAGTGGTGCAGTATATATTATATTATAACAGTGTGTATTATTAAGAATGGATAGTGGTGCAGTATATATTATACTATAACAGTGTGTATTATTAAGAATGGATAGTGGTGCAGTATATATTATACTATAACAGTGTGTCTTATTAAGAATGGATAGTGGTGCAGTATATATTATACTATAACAGTGTGTATTATTAAGAATGGATAGTGGTGCAGTATATATTATACTATAACAGTGTGTATTAAGAATGGATAGTGCTGCAGTATATATTATACTATAACAGTGTGTATTATTAAGAATGGATAGTGGTGCAGTATATATTATACTATAACAGTGTGTATTATTAAGAATGGATAGTGGTGCAGTATATATTATACTATAACAGTGTGTATTATTAAGAATGGATAGTGGTGCAGTATATATTATACTATAACAGTGTGTATTAAGAATGGATAGTGGTGCAGTATATATTATACTATAACAGTGTGTATTAAGAATGGATAGTGGTGCAGTATATATTATACTATAACAGTGTGTATTAAGAATGGATAGTGGCGCAGTATATATTATACTATAACAGCGTGTATTATTAAGAATGGATAGTGGTGCAGTATATATTATACTATAACAGTGTGTATTATTAAGAATGGATAGTGGTGCAGTATATATTATACTATAACAGTGTGTATTAAGAATGGATAGTGGTGCAGTATATATTATACTATAACAGTGTGTATTATTAAGAATGGATAGTGGTGCAGTATATATTATACTATAACAGTGTGTATTATTAAGAATGGATAGTGGTGCAGTATATATTATACTATAACAGTGTGTATTATTAAGAATGGATAGTGGTACAGTATATATTATACTATAACAGTGTGTATTATTAAGAATGGATAGTGGTGCAGTATATATTATACTATAACAGTGTGTATTAAGAATGGATAGTGGTGCAGTATATATTATACTATAACAGTGTGTATTATTAAGAATGGATAGTGGCGCAGTATATATTATACTATAACAGTGTGTATTATTAAGAATGGATAGTGGTGCAGTATATATTATACTATAACAGTGTGTATTATTAAGAATGGATAGTGGTGCAGTATATATTATACTATAACAGTGTGTATTATTAAGAATGGATAGTGGTGCAGTATATATTATACTATAACAGTGTGTATTATTAAGAATGGATAGTGGTGCAGTATATATTATACTATAACAGTGTGTGTTATTAAGAATGGATAGTGGTGCAGTATATATTATACTATAACAGTGTGTATTATTAAGAATGGATAGTGGTGCAGTATATATTATACTATAACAGTGTCTATTCTATTATTAAAATCTATCATTTGCTCAAAACAGCGTGAAGCTGCAGTTTGTTTGTTAGATGGTGGAGTTTGTACAAAAAAACATATTGCTGCACTTTGAAAAGTCAGAATTGTGTAAATCACTTGTTTCCATGAAGCTGCTTTGAGAATAAGCAGCTCTCCTGCTGCAGCCCCTTGTCTGCTCATTGTATTTGACACATTGAAACTTGTATTCTGTGATGACAGTTTCCATCCCAACCATGATCACAATACAGTATGAGTTCACAGAAAGACATTCCTCAGACACTTTGCTGAGACTTGCCTCTGTTGTCCTCAGCTGTTGTGCGGTTTCCTGCTGCGAGGGACAATGTGTTTTAATTTGGGAGTTAAAAAAGGGTAAAGTAACACTATTAATTAAAAATAAATAAATCAAATAAGAGAAATAGCTCCTCTTAGACCCGCTGGCATTATGTTGACTCAGAAATGTCTTCATTTAGACAATGTGGGGAAGCTATAAAAAAGGCCAACAAGATGTTCTGATATATTGTGAAAAGTGTTGAATTTAAATCAAGGGAAGTAATGTTAAAACTCTACAATGCATTAGCAAGACCACATCTAGAATATTGTGTTCAGTTCTGGTCACCTCGTTACAAAAAGGATATTGCTGCTCTAGAAAGAGTGCAAAGAAGAGCAACCAGAATTATCCCGGGTTTAAAAGGCATGTCGTATGCAGACAGGCTCAAAGAATTGAATCTATTCAGTCATTCTGACAAGGGGCTGGCTTTGTAGAGGAGCCTAGCTAGTAAGTAAGAGTTGTAATTTTATACAATTGTTTCCCACAGATCCCATTGAGAGCCACGCTATCCCTGAATCTGAAGCACAGGAAGGGCCAAAGATAGAAGCAGTTTACACACAAGAGGAGTCCTTTGAGCAGGAGTGGTGTGCAAGTCTAATACAGGTTACAGGGCTGCCATGTGTTAAAGATGAAGACGTCCCTGAACAGGAATGTGTTCCTATTAAAGAGGAATTCATAGAACAGGAATGTGTCTCCATCGCAGAGGAACATCCTACTGAAAATAATGTCTGTACACTTGAGGAGAACACCAAGCTGGGATCCAACCTGTGTGATGATTCTCCATCTGGATGTGATCTGGGATTTGGAGGTAATCCTACAAAACAAGCAGCATTGAGCTGCCTATTCATCCTGCTGAACCTGGTACTGAACACCAGCAGTGTGCTTGAGATTCATATTTTAACAAGGGGAGCTGCCCAACCACTATGTCAACAAGGACATCACTGTGCTTGCTCCTGAGGCACCTGGTAGATGTGCAGCCACTGCCACGCCTCTTTAGAATGCTGTGAGGTCAGCGCTGTCCAATCACGCTAGATGTGCAGCCACTGCCACGCCTCTTTAGAATGCTATGAGATCAGCGCTGTCCAATCACGCTCCTGGAGGCCATTCCACTCCACATTGAACAGGTTCACTTCTGTAAAGTGCTGCTCCTGTGCCTGGATGGAGCTTTAATTGGTTCATTTAAACAACTCAGAACAGGGTTGGAACAAAGAGCAGGAGTGGAAGGGCCAGCTTTGGACACCCCTGTGTTAGATCTGTGTCTTTCCCCATTTCTGGTAGACCGTTTGCAGTTGTGCTGCTCCCACAGCTTTACAGAGCTGCAGGGATCACATGTCCCATCACTGGGTGATGTCACATCCAGTCGGGTTGCTTAGCGTCCCCAGAAGAAACATTTCAGTAGAGCATTTCTGTGGAGAGTATGCAGCAGCATCGCCACAATGAGAGTGAACCCGTATTGTATGACCCATCAGTCTTATTTTATTTCTTACACTTTATTCAAATACAATATCATTTTTAAAAGCTCATCTCACTACAACTATCCCAGGGACTGTAATGTTTGCTCTCAGCAGCACATTTCGCTCTTGTGCGTCTCACAGTAAGCATTGCTGTGTTATTGTCATGTTTATGACATGAAGCCCTGCAGAACAGTGCATGTGGAAGAATGCTGTACAATAACCTTTGTCTCTCTTCTCTTTCTTTCTTTAGCTTCTAAAGTAGATGAAGGAGAACACGACTCCACTCCATCACCCCAGTGCAAAAACTCTTCTAGAGGCAAACCACAGAGCAAGAAACACAGAGAAACGACACCCCAAGAAGAGTATGTGAAGACATTGAGAACTCACTCAGTTACAATCCCTTCTTTACAAGACAGACACCCACTTACTGTGGAGAGTACAGAGACGCCACATTCTGCATGTTTTAACAATTCAGAAACCCAGGGCAGCTTGAAGACCTTGCCTCATTCTATTAAAGATGGGAAGAGTTCCTGTCAATTAGACATTCCTGAAACTCACAAGGGAAATCCCACAGGAGGCACTACGTGTTCCTGGGCTGATTGTGGGAAGAGTTTCAATCATATATCACTGCTTAAAAGACACCAGCGCATTCATACAGGAGAGAAACCTTCCCACATACAGACCAGTGATAAGAGTTTCACACAGTTAGGAAATCTTAATTCACACCAGCACATTAACATAGGAGAGAAACCTCATCACTGTGATGTTTGTGGGAAGAGATTCAGCCATTTAAGAGACCTTAAAAGACACCATACAATTCACACAGGAGAGAAACCTTATCACTGTCCTGTTTGTGGGAAGAGATTCAGTCACATAGGAAACCTTAAAAAACACAAGGCCATTCACACAGGAGAGAAACCTTATCACTGCACTGAGTGTGGGAAGAGATTCAGTCAGTTAGGAAACTTTAAAATCCACCAGCGCATTCACACAGGAGAGAAACCTTATCACTGTGCTGTTTGTGGGAAGAGATTCAGCCAGTCTGGAGACCTTAAGAGACACCATAAAATTCACACAGGAGAGAAACCTTATCACTGTGATGTTTGTGGGAAGAGATTCAGCCTGTTTGGAAACCTTAAAGGACACCATAAAATTCACACAGGAGAGAAACCTCATCACTGCCCTGAGTGTGGGAAGACATTCAGTCACATAGGAAACCTTAAAAAACACAAAGCCATTCACACAGGAGAGAAACCTCATCACTGTGATGTTTGAGGGAAGAGATTCAGCCAGTTACGAGACCTTAAAAGACACCATAAAATTCACACAGGTGTGTAATCCTCTCCCTGCACTTAGTGAGGAGAAGTGAAGTCAGTTGCAGGCTCTTACAGAACTCGAGAACATTCTCAGAATTGCAGACGCTTGGGGACACCTAGACAACTGGAGTGCATTTGATTTAAATACAGAAATATCTACTGAAAACAAAAGAATAAACCTGCTTGATAAACAGGGTCCCCCCGAATCACAATCTGTTCAGATCAAAAGCTCACAGACTCAAATATGAACGAGCACATCTTGTATTCATCGTCTTGTTGAGCATTCGTGACATTAGTAATATATTAAATGGATTGTTATTATGAATGCACATTTCTCTTTCCTTTCTCTTGCGTTGCTCAGCCTCTTGCAGTGGGTTCTGTGGAAACTTCCCCCGATACCACGGTGAATCTGCGGTACCTCAAGACACAGCACAGTGTACTGCAGTTATCATGCGGGCAGCTTGAAGTGTAAAGCAGTACTGTTTCCAGCAGGGGGCACCAGAGAGCTTTTAGGAATGTAATGGGCTGCATAGCATTGCTTCTTAACAAGATGATTTCTGCTCAGGATGTGTTTAATACTGCCCTCTCTCTCTCTCTCTCTCGGGTACTCTATTAACAAACGCAGGTTCTGTGTTTTTAATATCAATTTGTTGATTGACAACGAGACTACTAAACCAAATAAAATCTATATTAAAAATGTTTTGCTGCCTGTATTAAATGCTGTTTTAAATGATGTTCAGTGTCTTGTCTATCAAGTAGATGTCCTTGTTTCTGCATTTCTTATACCATGACTGGAGCAGCTTTTTAATAATAAGCATTCAAATCAATTCAAAAACGAGTATTTAAATCAAATCTGAAACTTCTCCCTAAACTACAGAATTTGAAAATCTTATTCTGAAAAGAAATAGTTTTTAAAAGATATCTTCAACTTTCAGCTTTTATTTTTATTCTTTTAAGATGTGGGTCGCACCCCCTGCGCAGCTGTGTGATCTGATGCAGTATTTACAAATGCATCTAGACAATTCCTGCCGTACCTTTCTCTCCATATGAACTTGTCCCAGTATGACGGTATCAGCGCCTCTTCCTGCCCTGTATTGTTTTAAATGGTTTCTTAACACAGGCCCTGCAGCTGTCCAGCCGTAAACTGCAAAGTCAGTTTGATAAGTGACCGGGTATTTCATAATGCAAACAGGGTCTCAGGTTGGGTCTGCATCAGTTTCTCAACAGCAGTAAAATAGTTTGTGTAACAATAAAGACGTGTTGTAAGTGTGATTTTTATTGGAGCTTCCTTTATTAAGTGTTGTGTACGTTCTCAAGCCGGACCCTCTCATCAGTTTTACTCTCAAAGTGATATAATGATTGATTAAAATACACCAGTTTAAATGGAGCTCTCAGGTTTCAGGAGCTGTGAACTTGTTTTTCACCACAAAAAAAGTCCATAATGTCAAAGTGAAAAATAAAATCTACAAATTGTTCTAAATTAATTACAAATACAAAACAGAAAATAATTGATTGCATAAGTATTCACCCCCTTGAGTCAATATTTGGTAGAGGCACCTTTGGCAGCAATTACAGCCATGAGTCTATTTGGATAAGTTTCTACCAGCTTTGCACATCTGGACACTGCAATTTTTGTCCATTCTTTGCAAAATTGCTCAAGCTCTGTCAAGTTGGATGGGGACCTTTGGTGAACAGCAATTTTCAACTCTTTCCACATATTCTCAATTGGATTGAGGTCTGGGCTTTGACTGGGCCACTCCTGGACATTGACCTTTTTGTTTTTAAGCCACTCCAGTGTGGCTTTGGCTGTATGTTTGGGGTCATTGTCCTGCTGGAAGATGAATCTTCTCCCAAGTCCCAGGTCTCTTGCAGACTTCAGCAGGTTTTTCTCCAGGATTTCTCTGTACTTTGCTGCATCCATTTTGCCCTCTATCTTCACAAGCTTTCCAGGCCCTGACGCAGAGAAGCATCCCCATAGCATGATGCTGGCACCACCATGCTTCTCTGTAGGGATGGTGTTCTCAGGATGATGTGCGGTGTTAGGCTTGTGCCAAACATAGCGCTTAGCGTTGAGGCCAAAAAGCTCCATTTTGGTCTCATCAGACCATAGAATATTCTTCCACTTGGTCTCAGAGTCTCCCACATGCCTTCTGGCAAACTAGCCGAAATTTGATGTGAGTTTTTTTCAACAATGGCTTTCTTTTTGCCACTCTCCAATAAAGGCCAGTTTTGTGAAGCACCCGGGCTATTGTTGCCGTATGCACAGTGTCTCCCAGCTCAGCCACGGAAGACTGTAACTCCTTTAGAGTTGCCATGGGCCTCTTGGTGGCCTCCCTGACTAGTTCCCATCTCGCCCGGATACTCAGTTTTTGAGGATGGCCTGTTCTAGACAGTGTCACAGTTGTGCAATATTCTCTCCATTTCTTAATAATGGACTTTACTGTGCTCTGGGGGATATTCAGTGCCTTGGAAATGTTGTTATATCCTACCCCTGATTGGTGCTTTTTGAAGAACCTTATTCCAGATTTGCTTTGAATGTTCCTTCGTCTTCATGATGTAGTTTTTGTTAGGAAATGTACTAACCAACTGTGGGACCTCCCAGAGACAGGTGTATTTAACCTGAAATCATGTGAAACACCTTAATTGCACACAGGTGGACTCCATTCAACTAATTATGTGACTTCTAAAGACAATTGGTTGCACCAGAGCTTATTTAGGTGTGTCATAGCAAAGGGGGTGAATACTTATTCAATCAATTAAAATTTTCTGTTTTATATTTGTAATTAATTTAGAACAATTTGTAGATTTTATTTTTTACTTTGACATAATGGACTTTTTTGTGTTGATCAGTGGCTAAAACTCCTAATTAAATCCATTTTGATTCCATGTTGTAACACAATAAAATGTGGAAAAGTCCAAGGGGTGAATACTTTTGAGAGCCACTGTATCTGCTTTTTATTAATATATAATTATTTTGTGAAGATGGTCTCGTTTACAGTTGTGCAGACAAGGAGACTGCAGCAACGTGCTGAATATACTGTCATTTTCTCAGATGGTAATTCATTTTTGTACCTGTTCATCTGACTACAACACTCCCATTATGATTTTGCAGTGAATTGCTTCCTTGACCCTGCTTCTCACAGCATTCATTTTGTGGCTCGCTGCCATGTGGATTTGCAACCCTTGGACCTGGGCTGAAACTTGCAGTGTGAAGAGCCCTTATATAGTGCATAAGTCTTAGTATAGAGTACATGCATGTCATTATAGTGTATGAGCAAGTAATCTCTGTATACAGTGTATGTGACTATAAGTGGGTGAATTATGTTCCAAGCAGCACCTTGTACCACGATCCTTGAGAAATAATCTCAAAATGTCAATTCCTCTGCCGACTGTTTTTGCTTTGACTACAGACTTGTGTTCAGTGTGTTGTTCCATCATGACACAGCCTCCAGCTGCCTTTCATTTTGTTTGTTGATACCTGTAACCAAAGGTTTTTTTTTTTTTTTTTAATTACATGCAATATCAATTATCAATATTGTTAAACAAGCAACATTATAACTTTTGGTAAAATCATGAGCCAGAACTTAAGGGAATTTTGTGCAGTCAACCCTCTTTATGCTGCCTTGGAAGTGCCTAGGCATTACAGGTAAAGTGAGGGTGAAAACAAACAAGTACTTTTAACAAGTATGTCTTTACCAGTTATGCCCCACTTTGTCAAGAAAACATTTGCAATTCCTTGCTTTATTATTTTTTTAGATGCAATGTGTAGATTTGTTTTTTTTTGCTCTGGTAAAAGTAACCACGAGTTAAGTGGAATGAATTGCCTTGGTTATTTATTTAATGACTTTTTGTGGATATCCCCTATACAAGTGACATCTATATGGCCCTTTTTACATGCAAGTTGGAGTCCTGCTAAATGTCGTGCTTTAAGTGCTAAATTTAAGATGGTTTTGCTGAATTACAATAGCTATGTTACATAGACAAGTCCTTACCAGTTTTGACCTGATGGGCTTGCTGTCCATCGTCAGGACCGTGTTGCTATCCACGTTCTACAGTTGTCATGCGAATTCCTCGTATACCAGCAATAGAGCGACTGTGGAAATAAAAGAGTGATTTTTAAATGTCGCTCTACGCTGGCGCGCCGTGAAGGTCGCTCTATATTGCTGTTATTTGTGGACTTTGCCATACAATCGTAGAACGTGGATAGCAACACGTTCCTGACAATGGACAGCAAGCCAATCAGGTCAAAATTGGTAAGGACTCAGCTATTGTAATTCAGCAGTACCACCTTAAATTTAACACTTAAAGCACGATATTTGGCATGACTCCAACGTGCAGGTAAACCCCGCCATTGTGTTTGATATCACCCCTTTAAAACGGCTGTTACGTTTTTCTAACTTATTATTATTATTTATTTCTTAGCAGACGCCCTTATCCAGGGCGACTTACAATTGTTACAAGATATCACATTATACATTATTTCACATTATACAGATATCACATTATTTTAATACAATTACCCATTTACACAGTTGGGTTTTTACTGGAGCAATCTAGGTAAAGTACCTTGCTCAAGGGTACAGCAGCAGTGTCCCCCACCTGGGGATTGAACCCACAACCCTCCGGTCAAGAGTCCAGAGCCCTAACCACTATGCTACACTGGTATCTATTTTTGGTATCTATACATATTGAAAACAGAATACACAATAAGACCGAACACAAGAATGTTTAGTTCTATTTCTCTTAACGAAACTTAAAAGATGGGCGGATGTTTTTGGTATCTATATTACACAATATCATTGTACCTTCACATTTGGCACATTGATGTTGGGTGTGTTTCTCTTGGTTACATGGCTGTGTTATGAAAGCTACTCTTGTTAAATATGTCGTATTTCTGGTTTTGTATTTTTGAAACATAATTGCCTTGGTTATTTATTCAGCGACTTTAAGTGGATCAGAATGCTTGAACATCCATGAGTAAAATAAAACAAGTTATTTCACTTTTGTTAATGATATGGGTCAATAATAATATATATATATTTTGGAAAGTATAAGACATGACAAGACATAATTAATAAATACTACTCGCAGCGGGTAGTTCTGGTGTGTGTCTCTTGTGTTAGTGGTTTTTTATTTTCCAAGATGCCTTTTGCAAAACAATGGAAATTCAATGGCAAAAACTCTGTTAAAGTAACGTTAAGGTTTGTTTGCAAATGTCCAAACAGTTAGGAAATTGCAAGTTAAGGTAGTCATGCAACCTTAACCCTGCCCCCGTATGTGTGTGTTTCCTGTCACACTTCACATCACCAAGCACATGACAAATTCTCACCATATGAATATAATATAATATTGTGAGAAGTGTTGAATTTAAATCAAGGGAAGTAATGTTAAAACTTTACAATGCATTAGTAAGACCTCACCTAGAATATTGTGTTCAGTTCTGGTCACCTCGTTACAAAAAGGATATTGCTGCTCTAGAAAGAGTGCAAAGAAGAGCAACCAGAATTATCCCGGGTTTAAAAGGCATGTCGTATGCAGACAGGCTAAAAGAATTGAATCTGTTCAGTCTTGAACAAAGAAGACTACGCGGCGATCTGATTCAAACATTCAAAATCCTAAAAGGTATAGACAATGCCGACCCAGGGGACTTTTCCAACCTGAAAAAAGAAACAAGGACCAGGGGTCACAAATGGAGATTAGATAAAGGGGCATTCAAAAGAGAAAATAGGAGGCACTTTTTTACACAGAGAATTGTGAGGGTCTGGAACCAACTCCCCAGTAATGTTGTTGAAGCTGACACCCTGGGATCCTTCAAGAAGCTGCTTGATGAGATTCTGGGATCAATAAGCTACTAACAACCAAACGAGCAAGATGGGCCGAATGGCCTCCTCTCGTTTGTAAACTTTCTTATGTTCTTATGTTCTTAATACTGGGAAATCATAGTCCTTGTGATTGGTAACATGTTCAGTATTAGCATTCCCACAATCTTTGCTGTCAAATTGTGCCTTAACCAACAATAGATGTCCATGTAGTCAGAAATGTGTAATTCATGTTGAGGTATGTAGTGATGAGTATTTGATGTTTGGAAAGGAGTACCTGAAAACGAATAGGACGTGAAATATGTGTACTCTACATGTAAGATAACATTTTCCATTACATTTCACTCTATTGTATCAATATTGCTGATAGCATTTGGAGAAATGTGGTTTGTTTAACATTAGTTCCAGTAATACGAAGAAGGGCCCTAACTAATTAATTAGCTCTACTGTATTCTGAGTTTATTAGTTTTTATTTCGAACATTGGTGAAATAATGAGTTTGACTGCAAAGATTGTGGGAATGCTAATGCAGTTACTGAACATGTTACCAATCACTAGAGTTATGTTCCTATGGCCAGTCTTCAGGGAGAATTTGTATTACTATTTTGTACCCTTGAGCACCAGTAAGTTTGGTTCTATTTCTCCTAACGAAACTTAAAAGATGGGCGGATGTTTTTGGTATCTATATTGCACAATACCATTGTACCTTCACATTTGGCACATTGATGTTGGGTGTGTTTCTCTTGGTTACATGGCTGTGTTATGAAAGCTACTCTTGTTAAATATGTCGTATTTCTGGTTTTGTATTTTTGAAACATTGCCTTGGTTATTTATTCAACGACTTTAAGTGGATCTCCCCTATACACGTGACATCTATGTTGTATAGAGAAACACGCATACCGTACATATATATATGTTGAGATAGCAGAACCGCGTCCAGACCCATTATCTCTCATCATGGGTCCTCTCTCTCTACCGTTTATACTCAGCGTCTCGCTGTTCTTACACCGCCCGGCGGAGGGCTCCACAGCATCCGAGCAGGCAGACGGCTTTTTTCCCAACAGCTTCTTGAGATCATCGAACCCTAACCGCTTTCTACTGGAATGCCGGCGAGTTTTAAAAATACCGGCTTTGGAAGTGTTACCTGGCGGCGGGTGGGACAATCTTCGTAACGTAGACTTGGGTCGGGTGATGAACTTTAACTATTCACAGTGTCGGACTACCGAAGACGGGTCTTATCTCATACCGGACGAGGTGTTCACGATACCTCAGAAACACAGCCGTGTGGATCAGAGTTCGGAACTGATAGACAGCTGGCTGCAGTACCGGAGCGTCGTGGCGAGTTCCATCAATTCGGAAGCGTCGTTTTCAATCGGCTTGCCAGGGACGTTTTCATTTTCCATCAACGGCAAATATTCGAGTGAAAGTAAGAGAGTGAAAACACATCAAGTTCGGGACGGGACAGTGACGACACGAGTGCAGGTAAGCGAATGTGTTATTTTTATTATTTATTTTAACGTTAAATATTGTTCAAGTTACTTCTAGCACTAGTCTTTCTGATCTTGCTCAGAACTGGAACTGGATATCTGCAGTGTAGTATTTTGTAGCACTGAAGACAGTTACTGTTTATATATTGTACTTGCTCTTAGTTAAACTTG
The DNA here is from genome assembly GCF_902713425.1 of Acipenser ruthenus. Classification (NCBI taxonomy): domain Eukaryota; kingdom Metazoa; phylum Chordata; class Actinopteri; order Acipenseriformes; family Acipenseridae; genus Acipenser; species Acipenser ruthenus. Next base: position 9,566,997 of record NC_081231.1, on the reverse strand, counting down.
ATTTACTCTTAATCTAGCACTGAAGACACACTGTCAATCAAAATGTTTAAGCTCTAAACATCAAAATAAACACCTACAGGCAACAGATAATAAACACGTCTTTGTGTTTATTCTCGTAACACTTAGGGTTGGATTTGTATTTGAACGCAAGTTACCTCGAGTCTAAATAATACGCTCCACCTGTGTCAATGCTGCTGCACTGCTATTTTAAATGAGCGCTTCTTGTCTGGGTTGAAAGCGCAAGCTTGTTTACTGGGGGCACACCACGCCCACTTTTTCTATTTTTGTGTCTATTTAAATGAACCCTGCACTTCCCCTGGAATGCTGGAAACACGTCAGAGTTCAATGCAAAACTCAGAGGCGTACATACCACCAGCCATAGCATTACTATGGGCCCCGATAGAAAGATACATTATATGTAAAAAAAAATAATAATCTTAACTACTTTACAAATACATACAGGGGTTTGATTTAGGTATTAATAATAATATAATAATAATCTATTTCTTAGCAGACGCCCTTATCCAGGGCGACTTACAAGATATCACATTATTTTTACATACAATTACCCATTTATACAGTTGGGTTTTTTTTACTGGAGCAATCTAGGTAAAGTACCTTGCTCAAGGGTACAGCAGCAGTGTGCCCACCGGGGATTGAACCCATGACCCTCCGGTCAAGAGTCCAGAGCCCTAACCACTACTCCACACTGCTGCCCTGTAGTATAGGGTATTCAGGTGCTGGCCCCGTCCAATCTTGACTGAATCACTGTAATCAATCTATTAGTTTTCAAGGCCATCCACCGCAAAAAAATATCTAGTATGGTCTCAGCCTGACAGGACAGGGTAACGCTGTCCCCCACTACCTTGCTCTTTCTTGCTCTTATTGTATTACTTGTATTGTAACACTTGAAATGTATTTGCTTACGATTGTAAGTCGCCCTGGATAAGGGCGTCTGCTAAGAAATAAATAATAATAATAATAATAATAATAATAATAATAATAATAATAATAATAATAATAATAATACCACTGCCTCCTTCAGTCTCCCTTCTTCAGAGAATCAGACTGTGTGGTGCTGTTCCTATTGTTGTTGCTGCTGTATGCTTTTCAACCTCATCGTCGGGGATGTTCTACAAACATGAGTAAGACAATGTCTGAGTAAAAACTTTTAAAATTGAGCTATATTTTAGAGTACATCTATATGAAATGCCCTCAAAATTGTAATTGTAGTTTCACTTAAGTTACTGATTGGTTTTACAAGCTTTGACTGTGACTTTCAAGTGTCCTTTCCTTAATTAGGACTAAACTTTTTACTGACTTTTGAAAATAAGGCCATTTGCAAACATATTCCACAATGGAGTAGTAAAAAGCACTCCACATTAAAAAAACAATTCATCCATCTACAGCAAAAGGAAAGCTGCCCTAGAGTCACAACACTATTCTTTGGATATTTGACATGTTTTTTTAATCATTTCCATCTCCATCTTTGAGAATAAATAATACATAACATCTCTCTAAACTTGAAAGATTAAATAAAATAAAATAAAATCCACATCGAGATCATCTTTGTATCAATAGCATTGTGTAAGCCACGAAGGCTAATATTATTATTATTATTTGTTTATTTAGCAGACGCCTTTATCTAAGGCGACTTACAGAGACTAGGGTGTGTGAACTATGCATCAGCTGCAGAGTCACTTACAACTACGTCTCACCCGAAAGACGGAGCACAAGGAGGTTAAGTGACTTGCTCAGAGTCACACAATGAGTCAGTGGCTGAGGTGGGATTTGAACCAGGGACCTGCTGGTTACAAACCCATTTCTTTAACCACTGGACCATACAGCATAGTAGGATGACGTTCCTGTTTCTCCACAAAAACAGTTCTAATCTTTTCTCCCTTTCCCTTGTCATATCGTGTTGTTTTCCATGTAGCTCAAAACGTAAGGTTATGGATGCAACCCCGGTTCTCTGAAAGAGAAAATATTATTATTATTATTATTTATTTCTTAGCAGACGCCCTTATCCAGGACGACTTACAATCGTAAGCAAAAACATTTCAAGCGTTACAATACAAGTAATACAATAAGAGCAAGAAATACAATAACTTTTGTTCAAGCAAAGTACAAGTGTGACAAACCACAATTCAATAATACAGCAGGTAATAGTGATAGTTACATCAGGATATGATTAAATAGTGATAGTTACATCAGGATGTGATTAAATACAAAGTACTACAGGTTAAAAACTTGGCAGATTACAGTATTCTGAAGTACAGGATTAAATGCAGTAAAATAGGGGCTGATAAGAGCAAAATAAAGCACATTTACATGAAGGGTGATAGTGTCCCAGGATACAAACAGAGGAGTTCTACAGGTGCTCTTTGAAGAGGTAAGTCTTAAGGAGGCGCCGGAATGTGGTCAGGGACTGGGCAGTCCTGACATCTGTAGGAAGGTCATTCCACCACTGCGGAGCAAGGGTGGAGAAGGAGCGGGCTTTGGAGGCAGGGGAGCGTAGCGGTGGTAGAGCTAGTGGTAGAGCGTAGCGGTGGTAGAGCTAGTCAAAATAGCCATCAACTAATGAGTATCGCCGTCAGGAGATCCGCTTTGTATAAAAAAGCTGCCAACAGGCCACTGTAGTGCGCTGACCTCAGCGCTCCTCCCCCTGCGAGCACTGGTATCAGACAGCGTCACTACAGTTCGGTCTCTTTTGCTTCAGGCCGCAGAGGCTTGCCGAAGCGACCTCGCTGCTTGATTGCTATTTTCTCTTTCAGAGAACTGGGGTTGCATCCACAACCTTACGTTGTCTTTCAATTCGAAAATAGCCATCAACTAATGGGTACAGTGTACCAAAGCAGTCGCGAGGGAGACACTGCGGCAGACGGACATGATCGGTCATGACATGCATACCAGGATGCATGGAACAGCGCCTCAGCATCTGGGTTCGAAATGACATACTGTATGTCCTGATACAGTTTCTGTAACAATCTTAGAAGTACGGTATCGTACAGAGGATATTTCTCAACAGGAGAGCCACAGCTGTCGTCTGGCAACCACTAGGGCCGCTAGGCACCTGCCCTCTGCCCTCCCAGTGAACTGTACCAGCCTAGCGAGTGCCTCGGACACTTGCTGCAGCTCCAGTTTCTGCACGAGCGTGATAGTATCAATGAGCTCTTGAATAAGAGTCAACTGATATATCATAAGCAGGCTGGAAGAGTTGGACACAGGCAGTGTAGGCCTTCCTGAGGTTGACCTCGGTCGACCTACACTGCTTATTTTGGCATAGCAAGTCCTTAGCTGGACCAATGCCTGGAACCTTTAAGAGGGTGGCAATTGCTGAGTCCACCGGGGGGAACTCTGGCAATCCGGCGCTAGCTGCGTCATGCAGAGCCGATAAACTCCTTGCTTCAGCCACCGAAGCTGGTGCTGAAGCCGGGTTACCCCATGTGGATTGGACCTCCCGAACAAAGTCAGGGAAGGGAGGTTTTTTGTCTAGTGGGCGCGAATGAAGGAAACCAGTAGCGCGGTAACTCCTTGTCCTGCGGACATTCTACAGTATATATATATATATATATATATATGCTTACAAGAATGGCTAACCCCAAGGTCAGCCAGATAAATTGTAGTAGAAACTCGAGCAGAGCCAGCCGGCACGCCGAAAATAGAGCGAGGCGGGTGGACGCAATATCAACAGAGCCCGGTGATATGCGGGCTGCGATCGCAGCTCAGGGAGCGGGAGGTCAATTGAGTAAACCCGGGGAAGGGGCAGCCGCCAGCAACTAGAAAGCGAGAGGGGTACAACAATTAGACACGTTCCCAAATTAGCAATAAGTAATAAGAATAAACCAATACTTAGCTCCTTCTAGGACAAGCGCTGAAAGCAAAAGAGACCGTACTGTAGTGACGCTGTCTGATGCCACTGCTCGCAGGGGGCAAAAGAGACCGTACTGTAGTGACGCTGTCTGATGCCACTGCTCACAGGGGGCAGAAGAGACCGTACTGTAGTGACGCTGTCAGATGCCAGTGCTCGCAGGGGTTAAAAGAGACCGTACTGTAGTGACGCTGTCTGATGCCAGTGCTCGCAGGGGGCAAAAGAGACCGTACTGTAGTGACGCTGTCTGATGCCAGTGCTCGCAGGGGCCAAAGAGACTGTACTGTAGTGACGCTGTCTGATGCCAGTGCTCACAGGGGGCAGAAGAGACCGTACTGTAGTGACGCTGTCAGATGCCAGTGCTCGCAGGGGTTAAAAGAGACCGTACTGTAGTGACGCTGTCTGATGCCAGTGCTCGCAGGGGGCAGAAGAGACCGTACTGTAGTGACGCTGTCTGATGCCAGTGCTCGCAGGGGGCAAAAGAGACCGTACTGTAGTGACGCTGTCTGATGCCAGTGCTCGCAGGGGGCAGAAGAGACCATACTGTAGTGACGCTGTCTGATGCCAGTGCTCGCAGGGGGCAGAAGAGACCGTACTGTAGTGACGCTGTCTGATGCCATTGCTCGCAGGGGGCAGAAGAGACCGTACTGTAGTGACGCTGTCTGATGCCATTGCTCGCAGGGGGCAGAAGAGACCGTACTGTAGTGACGCTGTCTGATGCCAGTGCTCGCAGGGGGCAGAAGAGACCGTACTGTAGTGACACTGTCTGATGCCACTGCTCGCAGGGGGCAAAAGAGACCATACTGTAGTGACGCTGTCTGAGTGCTGAAGAAGTCCTGACCAGCTGCTGCCTGAATCGGGCTGATCGAAACCAGTGTTTAGCTATTATTTAACTAAATATTATTTGACAGATCCATGTTTGTATGGCAAGTTTGTTTACATTGTTTTATTTAACACAGTTTCATCTTTAATTTGTTTAAATAGATGAAACATTGGCCTACAGTTCGATGAAACATACAGTTAATAATTTAAACATTTTGTTACAAATAATGTTTCCGAACGATGTGTGTATTTCACCGCTAAAACCGGTGGTCTTAAATTAATCCATTTCATTTTACATAGACTTACCTTAAAGTTCAACTGTTGAGGTCATCTGTGATTTCACATACTTTAATTATCACTAATCTTGGATTCGATATTATGCTAATGTAGATAATCAAATCGGATAGTGATATTCAGAGTGTGTGAAAAAAAACATAGCGTTTAAGAATGTGTTCATATTACAAAGGACTAAATACCAGTGTTTACAGGATCACATATAAACACTGCTGCTTAGGGATAGAAAACCTCCCTGCATCAATAAACACACACCATTTATCTTATAAACACATCACATGCTCTTTGGTTTTACAGTGCAGTTACTGTATATATATATATATATATATATATATATATATATATATATATATATATATATATATATATATATATATATATATTGTACTTGCTCTTAGTTAAACTTGATTTACTCTTAACTTAGCAAGACAGTTACTTTGTATTGTACTTACTCTTAGTTAAACTTGATAATGTTCTCTCTCTCTCCCTCCCCCCTCCTCTTTCACCCTCTCCCCCTCCACTCTCCTTCCCCCTCCCCATCTCTCCAGGTTCGTAATCTCCTCTACTCAGTCCAGTCCACTCCAGGCTTCTCCCTTGACCCGCGGTTCCAAGATCAGGCCTACAAGATCGCCGAGGCCCTGGAGAACAACCAGACCCGACTGGCCGGCTTCCTCTCCGAGTCCCTGGTGCTGAACTACGGGACCCACGTCCTCACCACGGTGCACGCTGGAGCCAGCCTGGTCCAGGAGGACTTCCTCAAATCCACCGTCCTCTCGGGCAGCCAGGACTCTTCTTCTTCCAGGTCCATCAGCGTCTCTGCTGGATTGCGTTTCTTCGATGTCGTCAACGTGGGATTCGGCAACCAAAGTGGGGCCTCCAGCTCGACTCAGGACTCCGCTAGCCGGCAGTACGTTGGAAACATCACCTATTCGGTCACTGAAAGCCACGGAGGAGCCCTGTTCTATCCTGGTATTACCTTGCAGAAATGGCAAGAAAGCATCGCCAATAATCTGGTGGCGATTGACCGCACTGGTCTGCCTTTGCCGGCTGTGTTTAACCAGCAGTCTCTACTGGGCTTATCAGAGCCTACAATCCACAAACTGGTGCTGGCCGTGACCCAAGCCATCAAGACCTATTACCAAGTCAACACCGTCCCTGGCTGCGTCAAGGTAGAGTCGCCGAATTTCAATTTCCATGCAAATGTAGACGACGGCTCTTGCCAGGCCACAGTAACGAATTTCTCGTTCGGAGGCGTGTTTCAGGACTGTATGGCACTAACGACGGATTCTCAGGATCTATGCCACGAACTGGAACAGAAAAACCCACTAACAGGTGCCTATTCCTGTCCTGAACAATACAGCGCAGTCAAACTCCAAACAGATAACAAGGAACAAGGCTACAGTACTTACGAATGCCACGAGGAATGCAAAACAACATTTTTGTTCTTTAAAAGTTGTAATCAAGTCTGTGGTGACATCTATAGGGTCAGGAAAGCCCGTTTCAATGCCTATTGGTGTGTAGCGACCCAAAAACAAGTGCCATCTCTTTCGGGGTACCTTTTCGGAGGCCTGTACACCTCTGCTAGTCCAAACCCTCTCACCAAATCACAGTCATGCCCGGCTGGCTTCGTAGAGTTGAAGCTGTTTGATGGGATGAAAGTGTGCGTGAGTAATGATTATGAAATGCAGGCAGGGAATTCAGTCCCGTTCGGGGGGTTTTTTAGCTGCCACACTGGGAATCCCTTAAGTGTGGAGAGGGGGGGGGAGGATAAGGAGAATGGAGAGGTTTCAGCCCAAAAATGCCCTAAAGGTTTTAGCCAACACCTAGCAGGAATGAGCGATGGATGCCAGATTATGTACTGCGTGCGTTCCAGCGAGTTCACCGAAGGGCAGCTGCCCGATATACGCTTGCCGCCGTTTATTCGTAAACCATTGGTCAGCAACGCCATGACTAACACGATCATGATCATGAGCGAGGGCAATCTGTCCTGGGTCAAAGATTCCAAAACCAATCTGTGGAAGATCGCACAGCCTGAGGATTTCCACCAGATGAGCCAACTTTTCAACCCCTGAAAAGAGAGCTTGTCACCGGGCGCTTATGTGGGTGTGGCCCTGGGGGTGTTGGCTGGTGTGGGGGTCGCCGTAGCAGTGGGGGTTTATGGGAGGAGGTGGTGGAGGAGGAGGGGAGGGGATGGGGAGTTTCATGAAATTGAAGAGGGAGGGAGACAGGGGGAGGGGGAGGAAGAAGTTGTTAGAAGTAGCGTTACCACAATATCAAATTCACAGTATTTGAGTCTTAAATTATTATTTTTTTCCTACGGTTTTTGAAATTCCGATATCAATGATACGATATTTAAATTAATTTACAACATTACAAAAGGATTCCTCTAGGAATATGAAAATCTATTTTGGCATAACATATTTTGGCTCCCTTAAGTGTTTAAAAACACTTTAATAAGCATTGAAAATAATGTATTCAGTTAGAAACGTATTAACCTGCTATTGATTCCAGATGTACAAAAGAATGATGGAAACAAAATCAGATTGAAAAACATTTATCTTATATATACAATACAATATGTAAGGTCAATGTTTTGCAGTGTGGAGTAGTGGTTAGTGCTCTGGACTCTTGACCGGAGGGTCGTGGGTTCAATCCCAGGTGGGGGACACTGCTGCTGTACCCTTGAGCAAGGTACTTTACCTAGATTGCTCCAGTAAACCCAACTGTATAAATGGGTAATTGTATGTAAAAATAATGTGATATCTTGTAACAATTGTAAGTCGCCCTGGATCAGGGTGTCTACTAATAAATAATAATCTGATTTTGTTAGCACTGAATACAGTAACTGTAAAAATAGTGTACTTGCTTTTAAACAGGATTTCCTCTTAATGTAGCACTGAAGACAGTTACTATATATATTGTACTTGCTCTTTGTTGAACTTGAATACTCTTAATTAAGATAATAAAGTGGTGTTCTGTGGTTATGGGTTGTGAAGTAATCAAAAAATAATAAAATAACAAATTAATTGAAATTGTCTGAGTTAATAAAATGGCTTGGATAAATTAGGTACTGTGATTGGCTAAACAAGATCACGTGACTGTGCAGTAATTTCTTACCTGATCTATTACTATTACTCTGCCTTAATAATAACAGAGCTGGATTAAATCGCGATGCTAACAGTATTTCTGTTGGTAGAAATGTCAACATAATAATGGATACAGAGTTCAAATCATCAAACAATGTTTTAATCTCTGTTGTTAAGAAATACCGAAAAATAGCTAAACACATTTCAATAAAATTAATAAAAAATATTTTGCTCTTTCCGTCGAAACAGCTGTTGGACTTTTAAACAAGGTCTGGTTTTGACATAGGCTGTGTAAGGAAAAACTGATGAAAACTGAAAAACAATATCAGTGAAAGTCCAAAATATGTTTATTGGTGCAATACAAGAATATAACTATTTGAAGAAAGCAGAGACACATGCTCTGGGTCACAGCGGATGGAATCTGTGCCCCAGACAATGGCTGCAATCACTTTTTAATAACATAGAACACTCCCCTGTAATGACATCATTTGAGACCCTCCCCACCTAAACCTGTGTACATGGCCAGTCCCGAAGCCTCACAAACATTCCCCTGCATCTCTTATCTCTGAGATTCTCCCATCCCCCCGTGCAACCAAAACAGAGCACAACAGAGACCCTTTCCACAAATGCCCATAAATGGTCATATTTGCTGTCCCTGCAATCTATTGAGAGAGACTGCATTCCAAAATACCCCACCTGCACTCTGTGCTCAATATCTCTCCATTGAAAGTTCCATACACACAATGTATTAATATGGACTATCAAATGTCCTTACAATCATCCCTTAGATGCTCTAAATATAATATATGAGAGTATCTCACCATCATACACAGGACACAATAGTTCAAATTCAATTACATAACAGTGATGCAAAATAATACAAACTTTATCAAAAGTAGTGATTTATAAGGAATTGATTTAAGATTTAATTTAATCCCAGCGACAAGCTTCTGTTTTAGGTTGTCTAGATGCATCCTAGATCTTACCCGTCTTTGAATACCTGCCATCGATAGGGTTATTAAATCAATAATTCCTATAATCAACAACTCCTTAAGTTTCTTTGTGCGAATTCGAATTATTTCACCATAATACTAGTGAATCATTCTAGGAAGATATATAAACATCATCAGTATGATTACAAAAATAGTTCAACTCCAGGTTACTGCTCCCTTAAACAGACAATCCCAGTATGTATTCTTGTACAGAAATTCCAAATTTCTTTCATGTATGAATTCATCAGTTTTGTCTTGATGAGCGTCCACTGGAACCTGTATTTCTGCTCAATGTACCTTTATCCTTTCTTCCTCTCCCAGTAGTTGTTTCAATCTATCTGTAATTTCAGGAAAGGGATTCACTTGAAGCTTATTGGAATCATAGGTGTCAGCAGCATGAATCATCATTCTCTTTAGCATAGAGGGGAAAAAACACATTTTCCATGTACAGATGTTTAACAGGTGTAACACAAAAATAGACATTCTAAAGTTATTACAGATTTGATTTCTTACAATTTTTCGCATTTGTAGTAAAACAGTATTTTAACATTTGTGTATGTAAAAATCACTTCTTCCAGAATCCATATTTCAGACCATATCAACATTATGTTCACATCAGATTGATTTAAACTAACTTCAAAAATGATCACTCAACATTGAATAAGTACTAAAATAGTTTATCAATGCTTAACTATCTATCTGCAACATTAGTAAACAATTACCCCTTTTCTCCTTAATTATGCAAACCCCATTACATCTTGTGATATGCTTTACAATACCCACAAACACAATCATTTTACACAATATTTCTATTGCTAACCCATTGTTACAAATAACATTAACATACATTTCCCTTCATTCACTCCAGACATATTCAATAATACAGTAAATCATTTAAATATCCCATTATTTAAAAAACTAATGTCCATGAAAGGCGATCTCATAGTCCATTTGTTCTTTAACAGAACAACAGTTTCAATGTTCAGTCCTGTTCTTGGAGTGAAAGAGATTCGGTATGTGATCATCAGCTGAATGCTTCATTGTTGTCTTCACCCGTCCCAACATTTGAATCTTCATCAAAATCAGAATCACCTCATTTCAGCACCTAGAAGAAAATCAAGTGCAGTATTAATTCTTTTGATAACATCTGATTTAATTTCAACCTTGAGGTTTCCTCTTCACCTGGTGATGTCTGCCTACATGATGCAGTCTGTGTGAGAGAAGAAATGTTTGCTTCTTTTATTTCAACGATCTGTTTCATCATAATAAGTATGATTATTAATTCGCAAGATCTCTATTGAAACATACAAAGTGCAAATCCTCCCTTTGTCTCAACACAAACAAATATAATATGTAAATTAGAACATCACCCATTGAAAAATTAAACTAAAATTGGCAATGCTTTTCCTGAATTATTTCATTGCAGTTCCAAGAACCACCACCGAGTGTCACTGTATAACATGTATTGTATATACAGCATTTTGAACAATTCCCTTTGTACCCTCGCTTATGATTATTATTTGTTTATTTAGCAGATGCCTTTATCTAAGGCGACTTACAGAAACTAGGGTGTGTGAACTATGCATCAGCTGCAGAGTCACTTACAATTACGTCTCACCCGAAAGACAGAGCACAAGGAGGTTAAGTGACTTGCTCAGGGTCACACAATGAGTCAGTGGCTGAGGTGGGATTTGAACCAGGGACCTCCTGGTTACAAGCCCTTTTCTTTAACCACTGGACCACACAGCCTCCTATAAAGTATAGGAGGCTCGCTACAAAGTATTTACCATGTTAGCTAGTTCTCCTAAGACGTAATACTAGACCTGTACTACTGTACCTTGTGTTCCCTAACTCAGTACTCAGAACAAATATTGAAGCAATCAGTCACAAGCCACCTAGACCATGGATTATGCCTTTGTTCACAAACTTTACCAAAGGAATGTTCTCATGGACCCCAAAATAAGCAAGAGAGAGAGATGTTTCCCAGCATCTACTACAGCACCACTTTTCATTTCCATAATCCATTGATGCATTTCTGCTGTAACAATGTTCTCTTTCATTCATTCTCATTACCCAGGTCCAATCACACCCTTGATATTTGTTCTCCAACATATATATATATATATATATATATATATATATATATATATATATATATATATATATATATATATATATATACACACAGTAATGAATTTTGCTGCTGTCTTTCAGGATAATGTCCTTGTGGTGTGTAGGAGGCAATAATAAATCCAAGGAAAGCAGAACCTAGAAGGAAACACACCAGGGCGTGGCTTTATTTGAAACAAAACAAATGCATTTTTTGGGTCTAGTTAAGTTGTCCCTCTCTAAACAGGGACAGACTATTCCTAGTGATGGGTACAAAGCCTCACCCGCTTCGACCCGTCTCGAACCATTAGAAGCAAACAGTGTTGTGAATCAAAGGTTCAATTGGTTCGCATGAAGCAATACATCACTTGACACAAACGCCTGCAGTTCTACGGATCCTCTGAAGCTGCAGACGCTCGGGGTGTTCAGTCACGCACGCTCACGGAGTAAAATCTTGCTGACGGTGTCGTAGCTTCACTATCGAAACGTTTTGATGGTATATTTACAAAAGGAGACACAAACCACCAATACAACGCTTTAATTCGAATCAGTAATGCTTCGTTGACGTAGGTTAGAATTGGAAGGAAGAATATACTGTTTGTCAAATTACAGTTTAAATGAATTTCAATTCATCTTTGTTAAATTAAAAAACTATATATATATATATACATATATATATATATATATATATATATATATATATATATATATATATATATATATATAAACATATGCTGGCTACTATTATGTGAAATTGGGGGAGTTTAATTATTGTTAATTATTATAAAAATAAATGTAATGATTATTTGAGATGTTTTCCAGAAATAATTGTTAATAAAATGTCTTTTCAAACCTTTGTCAAATAAGTCTTGAATTCAATATTATTTCATTCTGATACATCACCAAAATAAATATAATTTATAAATATTAAATTGCTATACTGTTGAAAACACACCACTACACCTAAAGCACCATATCTTGTTGATGTTTGTATTATGACTGTGGGATCCGTGACGGCTCTATGAGTTTAGTGAGATGAAGTAATCAACCTCAATCTAGCGGTCCGGGTTCGTATATGTAATATGCTTTTTTTTTTTTTTTTTTTTTTTTTTATAAAAATATATATGGATGTATTTGTAGAAATCTTTGCATTCAAGTATGTTTTACTGAAATGTAATAAAATAAACATTATTATGATGTTATGTTTCTATATATTATGCTCTTTAAAAACACTTTTTAAAAAAAAAATGTTCAATAGGTTTTAATTGACTTGGGGTTACGCTTCAAGTATGTTGTATGCTTAAAAATAATCTGTAATAATCTAGCCATCCGAGAGACACCGATGAGACACTGAACTAATGACCCATTAATGCTTTGCCTAATACTAGAATGCCTATGCGTTTTGGAGAGGGGCTTCAACTGATTCAACTACGTTAGCGCGGAGCTTCTAATCATTCACGAGGTTCATTGCTTCATTGAGACTTCAAATCGCTCACAGGAGCTCATTGAGGCTTCAGATCAGTCACATGATTCAGTGATTCACTGCTTCAGGAGATTCAAATGACCACTGCTTCATGTGAAGCAAACAAATGACGTAACCCGCCTCGAACCTTCTGAAGCAAACAGTGTTCCGCATGAAGCAACGCATCATGTGATCTGACTGAACCAGAATCAATACAATGCTTCCTTGAAATACAGCCTAGATTACTCCTGGAAGGAAGCGTTTATTATTTCTCTCTTTTTTCAATTAGTTTATTTAAAAAATATCATAAAATATGATTCTTTTAGTTTTGAATTTTGGAAAATGTAATTATTATTTAAAATCTAAAACAAGTTCATACACGCACACTTTCTCACAGGAGCAGGGATTTGATCCTGCGCTTCACAAGCATTTCTAATTACATGATTTACTAACTTGTTGCGCCACCGGGAAACTGGCTAATAAATGAAATATCAAATATCTTACTTGTTTCAACGCTAATTTTCCAGCCGAGTACATCAGGTCAGATATGCCTCCCTTTCTAAAGCAACTTGATCGTGTTTTCGATTGTACAACAATGTTATATTTCAAGTATGATAATGCGTATGCATGGCTGGCTTTTTTGTTGGGTAATCACATGTGTGGTTGATATATAAACAGATAGCAGAGACATTATGAAATGTAACTTCATTTTGTAAGTCACAAATGACACTGACAGAGCCTGTAAAAAGCGTGCTTTACGGTGTCTTTCATGTACATTAGGCTACAGATCATAATTTCTAAATGCCAAGTTCCAGTGTGGAGTAGTGGTTGGGGCTCTGGATTCTTGACCGGAGGGTCGTGGGTTCAATCCCAGGTGGGGGACACTGCTGCTGTACCCTTGAGCAAGGTACTTTAAGAAAATACTGAACGACAGAACCAAAGATTCTAGTTTGTTTAATATAAATGGTGTGGATATTAAACTGCTTGCATTCCCTGGTTTGTTTTGACGTTGACCAACATGTGGAATCACAGGATTGGTAGATGTTCAGTTATTTAGCTTTTCTGTTTGAATACTTGCTGCACACCCTTAAAAAGTGGAAGAAGAAGAATTTCATCTTAGTTTGATGACTTATATTTCATTGTGCATAAGAGGTATCTACGCTTTTTGTCACATTTGATGTAAGAAAGTTTCGCAATCAAGGAAATGTGCCCATTACTGGACACATTCAAATAGACAATTAACCTCTAATACGTTAGGTTTTTAATCAAATTAGTTTCTTTACAAATGACATACAAGGTAAAAAAAATCATGCGCCTTGATAGATTGCATTCCTGAAACTGACAGCTCGGCACCGTTGGCTGTGCTTGATAGGAAATGGTGTTGTTGGAGTCGGGGTATAGCTCAGCGGTAGAGCATTTGACTGCTGATTAAGAGATCCCCGGTTCAAATCCGAATACCCCCATTTTTATTTAAATTAAAATACAATTTGCATTATAGAATTTTTCATTTCAGCTGCAAAGGTACAAACAAGTAACAAATAGTGTTTTAAAGACAGCAACAAGGTACGGACGGGGATTGAACCCGTGATCTTCGGTTTACGAGACCGACGCCTTACCACTTGGCCACCGCACCCTTCATGACTGCAAATGAAATCGGAAGCTTGGACTCTATTGAGAAGGCTGCCCGGAAAGAGAATCTGGCTGGAAACCAACCTTACAGTTAACAGCTGAATGCCAAGGATGGGCAAAATAGTCTCGGAAACTCTTTAAATACAAAACATTGGTCTCCATATTTATTTAAAATACAAATAGAAAATAGGTTGCCAGACATGTATTTTAAATAGAAATTAGTAAATAATATTTTGCAAATAGTATTTTTTTTAAAACACTTGACACCCTCTACCGGCTGTAGTATACACCCATTTTTTATTTATTGTTTTCATAATAATGAACTGAAAGTTTCAGTACTGCCTCAGTCCACAAGCCTGTCAGGAACCGTATTTTGATCCAAAAGATCTGGTACTTCTATACCTCAAGACTCCCCTCTTCAGACAGCACCTGCAGAACTCCTATTTTCCCTGTGGACACTTTATCACTCTTCCTCAATGTGCTTTACTTGCTCTTATCTGCTCCCTATTTTACTGCATTTACTTTACTGTAATCTGCCACAAGTGTTATTCAATCTGTAGTATTTTGCATTTAATCATATCCTGATGTAACTATCACTGACACTGTTATCTGCTCTGATTACTGAATCGTATTTTGTCATATACTTGTACTTTTTAGAACTGAAGTCATTGTGTTTTATCTTGCTCTTATATGTATGAATACTTGAACTGTGATTCTTGAAATGTATTTTTGTTTACGATTGTAAGTCACTGTGGGTAACGGCGTCTGTGTCCTCAGAAGGCTCTGATTATATTACGATTACTGTCAGGATCACATAAC
>NC_081231.1:9479413-9499413 GCF_902713425.1 Acipenser ruthenus | reverse complement strand
CGCTGCCCGAACCCAGAGACTGTCTATCACATGTCTGCAAACCTCAAGCCTAGAGGCCGTCCCAAACTGCACAGAACCGCGGAAATCTGAAGAGAATCTGTAATCTGCAGAGGGAGCATCTTACCTGTTTAGTATTTGAATGATAAAAATGGAAATCAAGTAAACATACTATCAAACTCTTTACAGGCGAAGCACTTCCAATGTAACATATCAGGCCTTTTTGTCAGTAAAATCTTTATACGCTGTCAAACAAAAACAAGACTTCTTATTGGGTCACGTTTTCAAACCCTCAACTCCAGCCTTTATGAACTCCTACTTCTTAAAAGGAGACACAACGTCTGTCGATTTCACAAAACTAGAACCGAGCAGCTGAGTTCATGTATTCCAGGTCACTTTAGCGGTCCGTTTGTGATAATTCCGATGACGATGTCGCTGAAGAAGATGGCGGCTCCCTGGACATTTTAAGTACTGACACGCACACACACACAGATAGTGACACACACAGGTACTGTCACACATGCACACACACAAAGGTACTGACAGACACACACACTCACAGGTACTGACACACACACACACACACTCTCACAGGTACTGACACACACACACACACAGATACTGACACACACACACACAGATAGCGAGACACACACACACACAGACAGATAGTGACACACACATACTGACACGCACACACACACACAGGTACTGACATGCACAGGTACTGACACACATACACACACACAGGTACTGACGCACACACACACACACGCAGGTACTGACGCGCACACGCACACACACACAGATAGTGACAGACACACACACACAGGTACTGACATACACACACACACACAGGTACTGACACGCACAGGTACTGACACACACACACACTCACAGGTACTGACACAGACACACACACACAGATACACACACGCACAGGTACACTTATGCTATGCACTTTAGCTGCCAGTTAAATATTTAGCTAACTGTTAAATCTAGCTAAGAGATTTAAGATTTATTTAAATATTTAGCTAAATGTTAAATCTAGCTAAGAGATTTAAGATGTATTTAAATATTTAGCTAACTGTTAAATCTTGTAACTAGATTTCTAAATGATATCTGAATGCACACATTTATAAAAAGCTGTATTTATTTTCTCCTCATTTCTGGCAGCCCATACTAACGGCGCTCGGAACTTTGGCATTTTTAAATCCTAACGGTCTCTGCTCAGCGGAGTGGAATGTTCAGGAGCCGGTTGCCTAGCAGCGTCTCCGCCTCCTTCTCTGCCCCGCCCCCTCTCTCCCTCTCTCGTTGCTCCAGCTAGGAGTTCACATTCAGCTTCCTTAGATTATATAGCGCCATTCTTTACTAACTTTTACAAATGAGCTTATTGGAGGCTTCGTGTTTTTAAGATGGTTCAGGTGCAGTCCGGGCAGACTGACTGCAGCATCATTACAGTATACCGCACTGCGCTCGGCTTTGTGTGGAGGCTGATACACAAAATAATGAACGACTGGTAAAGAAATCACATGGATTGCATTTTAATGCTAAATGGGTATCTGGTATTCTAAGTATTACCTACAATTAATAACTCAGCTATATTCATATTCAGAATGTGATGCAGTATTAAGACAGGGTCCAGTATTAGAAATAAATAAACACGCTTTAAGAGAAACAGCAGTGATGTTTATTGCCCATTCCCATCCATTCTCTATATGTTTCTACATTGTGGTTGCAATCCACAGGGACAAGGGACTCAGTGATGTTAAATAAAAAAACTAGAGCCCACAATTAACCAATATAGAAAGGAAGGAGGGAGAAATGTATTGCCTGTGTGCAGTACCTTCCACTTTCCTCTATTAAATGTCATTTGCCATGTGTCTGCCCAGTTCTGAATGCTGTCGAGATCATTTTGAATGACCTTTGCTGCTGCAACAGTGTTTGCCACTCCTCCTGTTTGGAGCTGCAAACACAAGTCAAAAAGGAAGTTAGAAAGGCCAAGAGAGAGAGACAGAAATGAACATTGCTAAGGGGGCTAAAACCAATTCCAAAACGTTTTTCCAATATTATAACAGCAAGAGAACATTCAAAGAGGAGGTTAAATGTCTAAGAGACACCAACAGCAAAATCACAGACGAAGAAAAAAAAATAGCGAGTATATTAAATGATTACTTTACACCGGTTTTTA
Source organism: Acipenser ruthenus (assembly GCF_902713425.1). NCBI lineage: Eukaryota > Metazoa > Chordata > Actinopteri > Acipenseriformes > Acipenseridae > Acipenser > Acipenser ruthenus. The sequence continues at coordinate 9,497,225 of NC_081231.1, read as the reverse complement.
CAAAGGAGGACACGGACAACATGCCCCACATGTCGACCTGATCCTATCCAATTTTAAATAACTTTAGCATAACCGAGGCAGAACATAAGAAAGTTTCCAAATGAGAGGTTTCCCCATTCAGCCCATCTTGCTCGTTTGGTTGTTATTAGCTGATTGATCCCAGAATCTCATCAAGCAGCTTCTTGAAGGATCCCAGGGTGTCAGGTTCAACAACATTACCGGGGAGTTGGTTCCAGACCCTCACAATTCACTGTGTAAAAAAGTGTCTCCTATTTTCTGTTCTGTATGCCCCTTTTTCTAATCTCCATTTGTGACCCCTGGTTTCTTTTTTCAGGTTGAAAAAGTCCCCTGGGTCAACATTGTCAATACCTTTTAGGATTTTGAATGCTTGAATCAGATCGCCGCGTAGTCTTCTTTGTTCAAGACTGAACAGATTCAATTCTTTGAGCCTGTCTGCATACGACATGCCTTTTAATCCCGGGATAATTCTGGTTGCTCTTCTTTGCACATTACTTCCCTTGATTTAAATTCAACACTTCTCACAATATATCCGAACATCTCGTTGGCCTTTTTTATTGCTTCCCCACATTTCCTCGGGTTGAAGCTGTGATTAAAGGTATTGAAAGCGGTCTCTCTCTGGGGTTCCCCTGTATCAGTGGTGTGGGGTTTCCTCGTGTTGAAGCCGTGATTAAAGGTATTGAAAGCAGTCTCTCTCTCTGGGGTTCCCCTGTATCAGTGGTGTGGGGTTTCCTCGGGTTGAAGCTGTGATTAAAGGTATTGAAAGGGGTCTCTGTCTGGGGTTCCCCTGTATCAGTGGTGTGGGGTTTCCTCGGGTTGAAGCTGTGATTAAAGGTATTGAAAGGGGTCCCTACCCTGGAGTCCCACTCGTTGAGGGTCTTGACGTTGATGAAGGACACTTCCCCGTTGGCTCCGGTCATCACACCATCGTGTTCACAGCGAACGATCAGATTGATATCCTCCCCCAGCTTCCAACACCGGAACCTGAAACACAGAGACACACACAGGGGTCAACAAGGCTGAACACACACATACACACACACACACACAGGGGTCAGCAAGGCTGAGCACACACACACACACACACAGGGATCAACAAGGCTGAACACACACACACAGGGATCAACAAGGCTGAGCACACACACACACACACACACACACAGGGGTCAACAAGGCTCAACAAGGCTGAGCGCACACACACACACACAGGGGTCAACAAGGCTGAACACACACACACACACACACAGGGGTCAACAAGGCTGAACACACACAGGGGTAAGGAAGACTGAACAAACACATACACACACACACACACACACACAGGGATCAACAAGGCTGAACACACACACACACACACAGGGGTCAACAAGGCTGAGCACACACACACACACACACACAGGGGTCAGCAAGGCTCAACAAGGCTGAGCGCACACACACACACACACACACACAGGGGTCAACAAGGCTGAACACACACACACACACACACACAGGGGTCAACAAGGCTGAACACACACAGGGGTAAGCAAGACTGAACAAACACATACACACACACACACACACACACACAGGGGTCAACAAGGCTGAACACACACACACACACACACACAGGGGTCAACAAGGCTGAACACACACAGGGGTAAGCAAGACTGAACAAACACATACACACACACACACACAGGGGTCAACAAGGCTGAACACACACACACACACACACACAGGGGTCAACAAGGCTGAACACACACAGGGGTAAGCAAGACTGAACAAACACATACACACACACACACACAGGGGTCAGCAAGGCTGAGCACACACACACACACACAGGGATCAACAAGGCTGAACACACACACACAGGGATCAACAAGGCTGAACACACACACACACACACACACACACAGGGGTCAACAAGGCTGAACACACACACACACACACAGGGATCAACAAGGCTGAACACACACAGGGGTCAACAAGGCTGAACACACACACACAGGGGTCAGCAAGGCTGAACACACACACACACACACACAGTGGTCAACAAGGCTGAACACACACACAAACACACACACACACACACACAGGGGTCAACAAGGCTAAACACACACACACACACACACAGGGATCAACAAGGCTAAACACACACACACACACAGGGATCAACAAGGCTGAACACACACACACACACACACACACACACAGGGGTCAACAAGGCTGAACACACACACAAACACACACACACACACACACACACAGGGGTCAACAAGGCTAAACACACACACACACACACACAGGGATCAACAAGGCTAAACACACACACACACACAGGGATCAACAAGGCTGAACACACACACACACACACACACACAGGGGTCAACAAGGCTGAACACACACACACACACACACACACACACACACACACACACACAGGGGTCAGCAAGGCTGAACCCACACACACACAGGGATGAACAAGGCTGAACACACACATACACACACCCACACAGGGGTCAACAAGGCAGAACACACACACACACACACACACAGGGTTCAACAAGGCTGAACACACACACACACAAACACACACACAGGGATCAACAAGGCTGAACACACACACACACACACACACAGGGGTCAACAAGACTGAACACACACACACACACACACACACACACACACACAGGGGTCAACAAGGCTAAACACACACACACACACACACAGGGATCAACAAGGCTAAACACACACACACACACACAGGGATAAACAACGCTGAACAAACGCACACACACACACACACACACACAGGGGTCAACAAGGCAGAACACACACACACACACAGGGATCAACAAAGCTGAACACACACACACACACACACACACAGGGATCAACAAAGCTGAACACACACATACACACACACACACAGAGGGATCAACAAGGCTGAACACACACACACACACACACACAGATGGATCAACAAGGCTGAACACACACACACACACACACACACACACACACACACACAGGGATCAACAAGGCTGAACACACACACACACACACATAGGTACTGACAAACACACACACACTTATGTGTTGCTAATTGGTAGATATGCATATTTCAACATTACAAGAGCCAATCAAATTGCGTGAAAGCTCAAAGCGGGCGGAGCTCATTTGCATACAAACTCCAGATTTAGCGGCCATTTAAATATTTAACTAAATGTTAAATCTAGGGTCAACGAGGCTGAACACACACACAAACACACACACAGGGGTCTACAAGGCTAAACACACACACACACAGGGATCAACAAGGCTGAACACACACACACACACACACAGGGATCAACAAGGCAGAACACACACACACACACACATAGGGATCAACAAGGCAGAACACACACACACACACAGGGATCAACAAGGCTGAACACACACCCACACACACAGGGGTCAACAAGGCTGAACACACACACACACACACACACACACAGGGGTCAACAAGGCTGAACACACACACACACACACACACAGGGCTCAACAAGGCTGAACACACACACACACACACACACACAGGGGTCAACAAGGCTGAACAAACACACACACACACACACACACACACACAGGGGTCAACAAGGCTGAACAAACACACACACACACACACACACACACACACAGGGGTCAACAAGGCTGAACACACACACACACACACACACACACACACACACAGGGGTCAACAAGGCTGAACACACACAAACACACACACACACACAGGGGTCAACAAGGCTGAACACACACACACACACACACAGGGGTCAACAAGGCTGAACACACACACACACACAGGGATCAACAAGGCTGAACAAACACACACACACACACACACACAGGGGTCAACAAGGCTGAACACACACACACACACAGGGGTCAACAAGGCTGAACACACACACACACACACACACACAGGGGTCAACAAGGCTGAACACACACACACACACACAGGGGTCAACAAGGCTGAACACACACACACACACACACAGGGGTCAACAAGGCTGAACACACACACACACACACACACAGGGGTCAGCAAGGCTGAACACACACACACACACACACACACACACACATGGGTCAACAAGGCTGAACACACCCCCCGACACACACACACACACTTATGTCATGCTAATTGGTAAATATGCATATTTCAACATTACAAGAGCCAATCAAAACGCACGGAGAGGGCAGAGCTCATTTGCATACAAACTCCAGATTTAGCTACCAGTTAAATATTTAACTAAATGTTAAATCTAGCTAAGAGATTTAAGATTTATTTAAATATTTAACTCAATGTTAAATCTAGCTAAGAGATTTCAGATTTATTTAAATATTTAGCTAACTGTTAAATCTTGTAACTAGATTTCTAAATGATATCTGAATGCACACATTTATAAAAAGCTGTATTTATTTTCTCCTCATTTCTGGCAGCCCATACTAACGGCGCTCGGAACTTTGGCATTTTTAAATCCTAACGGTCTCTGCTCAGCGGAGTGGAATGATCAGGAGCCGGTTGCCTAGCAGCGTCTCCGCCTCCTTCTCTGCCCCGCCCCCTCTCCCTCTCTCGTTGCTCCAGCTAGGAGTTCACATTCAGCTTCCTTAGATTATATAGCGCCATTCTTTACTAACTTTTACAAATGAGCTTATTGGAGGCTTCGTGTTTTTAAGATGGTTCAGGTGCAGTCCGGGCAGACTGACTGCAGCATCATTACAGTATACCGCACTGCGCTCGGCTTTGTGTGGAGGCTGATACACAAAATAATGAACGACTGGTAAAGAAATCACATGGATTGCTTTTTAATGCTAAATGTGTATCTGGTATTCTAAGTATTACCTACAATTAATAATTCAGCTATATTCATATTCAGAATGTGATACAGTATTAAGACAGGGTCCAGTATTAGAAATAAATAAATACGCTTTGAGGGTGGATTGCGCACATCGAGATTCAGTCTGGATCAGACTCGATCTCGGATTGAATCTTGGATTGATATTTTTTTCCGTTGTGCAGATCTAGATTCAAATTCAATCCTGGATTCCATTCCAGTCCTGGTAGGAGGTGGATTGAGTCTGGATTCTTGTGAAGATGGTCGGTTATTTTGGATGGTTAGATATCGTGTTGTTCGTGATCGTAGCAATCCTTTTATTGAATAGTGACGAAGGTTTTATACAAGGATTCAGAATGAGAAACGAAAGAATACCAGAGCTGGATAATATATCAAAATCACAAATAGTTATATACAGAGCCAAAAAAGACTCGCTCACTCCACATCAATCTGCTGCTTGAGATTTCATGCCACTGGGTCGTTTCAGATAATAATCGGGTGCAGTACCTGCTTCATGTCGATGCGTCATCTAGTAATTCACAGGATCACTGAAGTTACGTGAATATATTCATTTTCCAACGGGAGAACAAGTTACGAGCCATCGTATTTATCTTGCTCTTAATTGTATTATTACTTGTACTGTAACACTTGAAATGTATTTGCTTACGATTGAAAGTCGCCCTGGATAAGGGCGTCTGCTAAGAAATAAATAAATAAATAATAATAATAATAATAATAATAATAATAATAATAATAATAATAATAATAATAATAATAATATTCACCAATTAAACAAATAACCGATAATTATTTCACCGGTACAGATGCATTTGAGCAATATATGTGGTAGCGAATTAGTGGTGAGATAGATACTGTAGTTTTTTGTGTGTTTTTTATATAAACTCAACATGTTATTATTTGTTTATTTAGCAGACGCCTTTATCCAAGGCGACTTACAGAGACTAGGGTGTGTGAACTATGCATCAGCTGCAGAGTCACTTACAACTACGTCTCACCCGAAAGACGGAGCACAAGGAGGTTAAGTGACTTGCTCAGGGTCACACAGTGAGTCAGTGGCTGAGGTGGGATTTGAACCGGGGACCTCCTGGTTACAAGCCCTTTTCTTTAACCACTGGATCACACAGTATGTATTACATTTAGAAAAAAAAAACAGATACCATGTAAGATAAAACAGTTCCAAGTGTACAATACTAATTATTCTGTACAAGTTTATGTACAGTTACTGCAGCTTATTCCTCTGCCTTTTCAAAGCAGCTGACAGCGCCATCAGGGGCCGGGGCAGGATCAATCACTCACCTACCTCAGGAAATGTTCTGTAAATAAATACATGTTCTAGTAATTAATGCAGTTCTTGATTATTATTCCTATTCATAACTCACACATACATTAGTTAATCAGCACATACACTTGCTATCAAGGTAAATAACGTTTGGTTATCGGTTTTTTATTGATTTATTCTCTATATAATAATATCTTTATAGTTATCAAAAATTAAATTTGATAAAAGGTTTTTCTCAAAGAAAGAAAACGCACAGGTTTTAGTCGTTGCCATGGTTACGCTCTGACTACCAATTCACGAGACGGTGTTTCACAATCAACTAGCATCACAGACAACCTGAATCCAGGATTAACGGGTGAATTTTAGATTCACTCTCGGATCCGCAGATCCGACACCAGTCTTGATCTGCGCAGCAGAAATGAATCCAGGATCCAATCTTGGATTAGTCAGTCCTAGACTGGGACGAATCTTGCTCTCGATGTGCGCAATCCACCCTAAGTGTGGTCAAGAGATATGGAGAGATGTTGACATGTTTAGCAGTAAGGGCAGTACATATTGAAGTGGCATCTTCTTTGGACACTGACTCTTGTATCAATGCACTGTGTCGGATCATCTGAAGAGGAGGTCAAGTTTTGGAAATCTGATCTGACAACGGTACCGATTTCATTGGAGCGGAGCCTGAACTGAGAGAAGCTATTGAAAGTTTGAATCAAGCCAGATTGCAAGGGGCTATGCTAAAGAAAGGAGTGAAGCGGATTTTCAACCCACCAGCTGGGTCTCACCACGGCGGTGTGTGGGAAAGACAGATAAGGAGAGAAAGATTCTCAGTGCTGTTCTAAAACAGCAAACACTTGATGATGAAGGTCTTCAGACAGTTCTTTGTGAGGTGGAAGCCATCGTTAATGATCATCCAATCATAAGGGTCTCTGATGATGTGAATGATTTGGAAGCTCTAACACCTAATCATTTGCTGCGGTTGAAGACTAAGCCAAATATGCCTCCTGGTTTGTTCAGAAAAAGAAGATTTGTATGCTCGTTGAAGATGGAAGCAAGTCCAGTTCATGGCTGATTTGTTCTGGAAGAGATGGACAGGTGAGCACTTACCGTTGTTGCAGGAGCGACAGAAGTGGTCTCGTGTTTGAAGAAACTTCATCGTAGGAGATGTTGTTCTGATAGTAGATGACACAGCACCGCGTAACTCTTGGATGATGGGAAGAGTTGCTGAAACGATGCCAGATAAGAAGGGGGAGAAGTACAGTCGTGGACAAGGACAACGCAGTTAGAAGCAGTTTGAAAGCAGGTTGACAGCTGCAGAAACAAAACTAATCTTCAAAAAAAAAAAAAAAGGTCTTCAAGCCAGTAATCTGTGACAACTGCATGTGTAAAGTGTACGTTTGTGTAAAGTGTACATTTGTGTAAAGTGTACGTTTGTGTAAAGTGTACGTTTGTGTAAAGTGCACACCCTTAAAGTAGACGGAAGAGGAGGAAGAAGGAGAATAACAATTTGACCTTAGTTTGACGACTTATATCTCCTTGTGTATAAGAGGTATTTATGGTTTTTTTCACATTTGATGTAAGAGTGTTTCAGACTTTTGGTACAGATGGTAATTCTAAGTGATTTAGTTTTGCCGCTGCAACATGGTGAAAACAGCGAAATTATTTGAGCTGTATAGAGACTCTTGGTAGTTTCAAACACGTTTTTCTAACTCCTCTCAATCCCACGACAAAAACATTGTCAATGTAAAAAAAACAAGTTAGAAAAACGCACCAGCCGTTTAAAGGGGTGATATCAAACACAAAAGAACAAGTTAGGAGAAGCAATTAGGCCAATCTTGTCAAGCATCAAGCAAATAGGCACACTTGGAAAGGTGCTGGGGCCCAAGATTCACACAATTCTTGCTTCTAACTTGGCGCCTTTTTTTGATCGCTTCACTTCACTTTATCGCTCCACTTGAAATGCTCTTTGTATGACTTGAAGTGACTGAGACACACACACACTGAGACACACACACACACACACACTGAGACACACACACACACACTGAGACACAGACACTGAGACAAACACACACACACTGAGACACAGACAGACACCGAGACACACACACACACACACACACTGACACACACACACACACAAACACACACAGACACACACACACTCAAAATGAGACGCAAACACACACACACTGAGACAGACACACACACACACACAGGTACTGACACACATCGCTCCACTTTATCACTCCACTTGAAATGCTCTTTGTATGAATTGAAGTGACTGAGACTCAAACACACACACTGACAGGTATTGATACACACACACACACACACACACACACACACAGGTACTGACACACACACACACACACAGGTACTGACACACACACAAACAAACACACAGGTACTGACATGCAGACACACACACACACTAATGTTATTGTAATTGGTAAATATGCAAATTTCAACATTACAATAGCCAATCAAATCACGGGAAAGCACAAAGCGGCCGGAGCTCATTTGCATACAAACTCCAGATTTAGCTGCCAGTTAAATATTTAACTAAATGTCAAATCTAGCCAAGAGATTTCAGATTTATTTAAATATTTAGCTAACTGTTAAATCTTGTAACTAGATTTCTAAATGATATCTGAATGCACACATTTATAAAAAGCTGTATTTATTTTCTCCTCATTTCTGGCAGCCCATACTAACGGCGCTCGGAACTTTGGCATTTTTAAATCCTAACGGTCTCTGCTCAGCGGAGTGGAATGTTCAGGAGCCGGTTGCCTAGCAGCGTCTCCGCCTCCTTCTCTGCCCCGCCCCCTCTCTCCCTCTCTCGTTGCTCCAGCTAGGAGTTCACATTCAGCTTCCTTAGATTATATAGCGCCATTCTTTACTAACTTTTACAAATGAGCTTATTGGAGGCTTCGTGTTTTTAAGATGGTTCAGGTGCAGTCCGGGCAGACTGACTGCAGCATCATTACAGTATACCGCACTGCGCTCGGCTTTGTGTGGAGGCTGATACACAAAATAATGAACGACTGGTAAAGAAATCACATGGATTGCTTTTTAATGGTAAATGTGTATCTGGTATTCTAAGTATTACCTACAATTAATAACTATATTAAACTATAAAAACTATATTCATATTCAGAATGTGATACAGTATTAAGACAGGGTCAAGTATTAGAAATAAATAAACACGCTTTAAGAGAAACAGCAGTGATGTTTATTGCCCATTCCCATCCATTCTCTAGATGTTTCTACATTGTGGTTGCAATCCACAGGGTCAAGGGACTCAGCGATGTTAAATAAAAACCTAGAGCCCACAATTAACCAATATAGAAAGGAAGGGGGGAGAAATGTATTGCCTGCGTGCAGCACCTTCCACTTTCCTCTATTAAATGTCATTTGCCATGTGTCTGCCCAGTTCTGAATGCTGTCGAGATCATTTTGAATGACCTTTGCTGCTGCAACAGCGTTTGCCACTCCTCCTGTTTGGAACTGCAAACAGGAACAAGTCAAAAAGGAAGTTAGAAAGGCCAAGAGAGAGACAGAAATGAACATTGCTAAGGGGGCTAAAACCAATTCCAAAACGTTTTTCCAATATTATAACAGCAAGAGAGGAGGTTAAATGTCTAAGAGACACAAACGGCAAAATCACAGACGAAGAAAATAAAATAGCGAGTATATTAAATGATTACTTTTCACAGGTTTTTACTACGAAGGACTCGGACAACATGCCCCACATGTCGACCTGTTCCTATCCAATTTTAAAAAACTTTAGCATAACAGAGGCAGAAGTGTTAAAGGGACTAGGAGCTCTTAAAATAAACAAATCCCCTGGGCCAGATGAGATCCTCCCAATAGTACTCAAAGAAATGAAAGAAGTTATTTACAAACCGCTAACCAAGATCATGCAACAGTCTCTTGACACAGGGGTTGTACCGACAGACTGGAAAATAGCAAACGTAATACCGATCCACAAAAAGGGAGACAAAACCGAACCAGGTAACTACAGACCAATAAGCCTGACTTCTATTATATGTAAACTTATGGATCTATAATAAGATCCAAATTGGAAAATTACCTATATGGTAACAATATCCTGGGAGACAGTCAGCATGGTTTTAGGAAAGGGAGATCGTGTCTATCTAACCTACTTGACTTTTTTGAGGATGCAACATTGAACATGGATAATTGCAAAGCATACAACATGGTTTATTTAGATTTCCAGAAAGCTTTTGACAAAGTCCCGCATAAAAGATTAATTCTCAAACTGAACGCAGTAGGGATTCAAGGAAATGCATGCACATGGATTAGGGAGTGGTTAACATGTAGAAAACAGAAAGTACTGATTAGAGGAGAAACCTCAAAATGGAGCGAGGTAACCAGTGGTGTACCACAGAGATCAGTATTAGGTCCTCTGCTATTCCTAATCTACATTAATGATTTAGATTCTGGTATAGTAAGCAAACTTGTTAAATTTGCAGACAACACAAAAATAGGAGGAGTGGCAAACACTGTTGAAGCAGCAAAGGTCATTCAAAATGATCTAGACAGCATTCAGAACTGGGCAGACACATGGCAAATGACATTTAATAGAGGAAAGTGTAAAGTATTGCATGCAGACAATAAAAATGTGCATTATAAATATCATATGGGAGATAGTGAAATTGAAGACAGAATCTATGAAAAAGACCTAGGAGTTTATGTTGATTCAGAAATGTCTTCATCTAGACAATGTGGGGAAGCTATAAAAAAGGCCAACAAGATGCTCAGATATATTGTGTTGAATTTAAATCAAGGGAAGTAATGTTAAAACTTTACAATGCATTAGTAAGACCTCACCTAGAATATTGTGTTCAGTTCTGGTCACCTCGTTACAAAAAGGATATTGCTGCTCTAGAAAGAGTGCAAAGAAGAACAACCAGAATTATCCCGGGTTTAAAAGGCATGTTGTATGCAGACAGGCTCAAAGAATTGAATCTGTTCAGTCTTGAACAAAGAAGACTACGCGGCGATCTGATTCAAGCATTCAAAATCCTAAAAGGTATTGACAATGTCGACCCAGGGGACTTTTTCAACCTGAAAAAAGAAACAAGGACCAGGGGTCACAAATGGAGATTAGATAAAGGGGCATTCAGAACAGAAAATAGGAGGCACTTTTTTACACAGAGAATTGTGAGGGTCTGGAACCAACTCCCCAGTAATGTTGTTGAAGCTGACACCCTGGGATCCTTCAAGAAGCTGCTTGATGAGATTCTGGGATCAATAAGCTACTAACAACCAAACGAGCAAGATGGGCTGAATGGGGCCTCCTCTCGTTGGTAAACTTTCTTATGTTCTTATGTTCTTATTCCTTATACAATGCTGCCACCGTGTGGACATTTACTAGAACTGTTTGTTCTAATATATCTATTTATGTCAAGTCTCAAGTCACAACGGTCAAGGGTCAAGTCTGGAAACAGCCAAGCCTGATTGACCTGATGAGGAAGATAAGGATGATGATGAGGAGGAGGAGGAGTGTGAGGGAGGAGACCCTCACATTGTCTCAGTATGTATCTGGACATTTACTGCAAAAGTTTTTAATCTGTTTTTGTATGGTGTTGCTGATCCTTGTGTCTAGTAAGGAAAATAATAAAAACAAAATTCACTTCCCTGTTGTACGGGGACTGGAGGCCTGTGGTTGGGAGTGTCCTGAAAACCAAAAGAAAGGTTAATGAAGAGTACGGTTTAGAGAGCTGGTTTGGAAAGGAGCACACTTCCAGAACAATGTATTGCAGTACTATTGTTGAGATAAACTGATATGCAATGGTTCAGGTAACCTGAGTTGGGTGTGGTGGTGAGGTCCTCCATCTTGACAGGAAGTGGGGAAGCAGCCATGTTGGTGAGGGAAGCTTTTATTGACTTCCCTGAGTACTGACTTCCTGTAGTCAGGGCAGTACCTGTAGAAGATATTGAAAGGGGGGACAGCTGATTTTAAGTACGTTTCCCTCTGCTTGTTTTAAAGCATAGTTTTAATGCATGTGTTAGATTAATGTTATATATATATATATATATATATATATATTATATACACACATACAGTACTGTGCAAAAGTTTTAGGCAGGTGTGAAAAAATGCTGTAAAGTAAGAATGCTTTCAAAAATAGACATGTTAATAGATTATATTTATCAATTAACAAAATGCAAAGTGTGTGAACAGAAGAAAAATCTAAATCAAATCCATATTTGGTGTGACCACCCTTTGCCTTCAAAACAGCATCAATTCTTCTAGGTACACTTGCACAAAGTCAGGGATTTTGTAGGCATATAGTCAGGTGTATGATTAAACAATTATACCAAACAGGTGCTAATGATCATCAATTCAATATGTAGGTTGAAACACAATCATTAAGTGAAACAGAAACAGCTGTTTAGGAGGAATAAAACTGGGTGAGGAACAGCCAAACTCAGCTAACAAGGTGATGTTGCAAAAGTCATACACCATGGCAAGACTGAGCACAGCAACAAGACACAAGGTAGTTATACTGCATCAGCAAGGTCTCTCCCAGGCAGAAATTTCAAGGCAGACAGGGGTTTCCAGATGTGCTGTCCAAGCTCTTTTGAAGAAGCACAAAGAAACGGGCAACGTTGAGGACCGTAGACGCAGTGGTCGGCCAAGGAAACTTACTGCAGCAGATGAAAGACACATCATGCTTACTTCCCTTCACAATCGAAAGATGTCCAGCAGTGCCATCAGCTCAGAATTGGCAGAAAACAGTGAGACCCTGGTACACCCATCTACTGTCCGGAGAAGTCTGGTCAGAAGTGGCCTTCATGGCTTGATTCATGCCAAACCTGCCCGATTCCAGCCTTGTTGAAGCACCCCCAGATCATCACCGATCCTCCACCACATTTCACAGTGGGTGCGAGACACTGTGGCTTGTAGGCCTCTCCAGGTCTCCGTCTAACCATTAGATGACCAGGTGTTGGGCAAAGCTGAAAATTTGACTCATCTGGGGGTGCTTCAGCAAGGCTGGAATCGGGCAGATTTGTCTTTGTGAAAGACGCATGAATCAAGCCAAGTACAAGGTTGTCCTGGAAGAAAACTTGCTTCCTTCTGCTCTGACAATGTTCCCCAACTCTGAGGATTGGTTTTTCCAGCAGGACAATGCTCCATGCCACACAGCCAGGTCAATCAAGGTGTGGATGGAGGACCACCAGATCAAAACCCTGTCATGGCCAGCCCAATCTCCAGACCTGAACCCCATTGAAAACCTCTGGAATGTGATCAAGAGGAAGATGGATGGTCACAAGCCATCAAACAAAGCCGAGCTGCTTGAATTTTTGCGCCAGGAGTGGCATAAAGTCACCCAGCATCAAAGTGAAAGACTGGTGGAGAGCATGCCAAGACGCATGAAAGCTGTGCTTGAAAATCAGGGTTATTCCACCAAATATTGATTTCTGAACTCTTCCTAAGTTAAAACATTAGTATTGTGTTGTTTAAAAATGAATATGAACTTATTTTCTTTGCATTATTCGAGGTCTGACAACACTGCATCTTTTTTGTTATTTTGACCAGTTGTCATTTTCTGCAAATAAATGCTCTAAATGACAATATTTTTATTTGGAATTTGGGAGAAATGTTGTCAGTAGTTTATAGAATAAAACAAAAATGTTCATTTTACCCAAACACATACCTATAAATAGTAAAACCAGAGAAACTGATAATTTTGCAGTGGTCTCTTATTTTTTTCCAGAAATATATATATATATATATATATATATATTCATTGATTTGTTTCTTTTTGAATACTTTATTTATTCTTGATAACTGTTTGCTGGTTTGTTTCTATATACCCACCTGCAGAATGGTTTATTCTGGGGGAGGGGGAGGTCTGGAAGGGTATAAAGGCTGTTAGTTTTGTTCAGTCAGGATCGTCTTTTTGTGCAGATCAGAGGGCAGTTTTGCAGCTCTGTGGTTGGACTCAGTTATTGGAGTCAGTACCTGTGATTAGGTGACTATAAATAGTTATTTTTGGTTTCCACTTTTTCTTTCCTCAAATTGTTTGATATTTTGTTCAATTAGCTTTTTGTTTATTATTGTTCTTAAATAAAAATAATTGGTTTGGCACCAAACTTCTCTATGATCCGTGTGCACGTGTGTGTGTGTGTCAGTCACACACACACACACACACACACAGACACACACACCAAGACACACACACTGAGACACACACACTGAGACACAGACACACACACACTGAAACACTCACACAGTGAGACACACACACACACATACACTGAGACACACACTGAAACAAACACTGAGACACACACACACACTGAGACAAACACACTGAGAGACACACACATACACTGAGACACACACACTCACGCACTGAGACACAAACACACACACATACACTGAGACACAAACACACTGAAACACACACACACCGAGACACACACACACACTGAGACACACACACACAGGTACAATTATGTTATGCTAATTGTTAAATATTCAGATTTAGCGGCCAGTTAAATATTTAACTAAATGTTAAATCTAGCTAAGAGATTTAAGATTTATTTAACTATTTAGCTAAATGTTAAATCTAGTTAAGAGATTTAAGATTTATTTAAATATTTAGCTAAATGTTAAATCTAGTTGAGAGATTTCAGATTTATTTAAATATTTAGCTAACTGTTAAATCTTGTAACTAGATTTCTAAATGATATCTGAATGCACACATTTCTAAAAAGCTGTATTTATTTTCTCCTCATTTCTGGCAGCCCATACTAACGGCGCTCGGAACTTTGGCATTTTTAAATCCTAACGGTCTCTGCTCAGCGGAGTGGAATGTTCAGGAGCCGGTTGCCTAGCAGCGTCTCCGCCTCCTTCTCTGCCCCGCCCCCTCTCTCCCTCTCTCGTTGCTCCAGCTAGGAGTTCACATTCAGCTTCCTTAGATTATATAGCACCATTCTTTACTAACTTTTACAAATGAGCTTATTGGAGGCTTCGTGTTTTTAAGATGGTTCAGGTGCAGTCCGGGCAGACTGACTGGAGCATCATTACAGTATACCGCACTGCGCTCGGCTTTGTGTGGAGGCTGATACACAAAATAATGAACGACTGGTAAAGAAATCACATGGATTGCATTTTAATGCTAAATATGTATCTGGTATTCTAAGTATTACCTACAATTAATAACTCAGCTATATTCATATTCAGAATGTGATACAGTATTAAGTTCCTGGTTAACCTGCGATCTTTGAAATTGACGAGGAAATCAGTTTATGGGAAAGTAATCAAGCACTTTGTTTTTAAGGAAGTCTCTCGGAAGTGGTGTTTTGGGATTGCAATTAACCAGTCGGTCTGGAGTAGAGACGGTCCGAATCTGTGGAGGAGTGAATTCCTGGGAATTCGCACTCCTCCAGGGAGCCTCCATCTTCCTCAGCGACATCGTCATGGGAATTATCACAAACGGACCGCTAAAGTGACCTGGAATACATGAACTCAGCTGGTCGCTTCTAGTTTTGTGAAATCGACAGACGTCTCCTTTTAAGAAGTAGGAGTTCATAAAGGCTGGAGTTGAGGGTTTGAAAACGTGACCCAATGAGAAGTCTTGTTTTTGTTTGACAGCGTATAAAGATTTTACTGACAAAAAGGCCTGATATGTTACATTGGAAGTGCTTCGCCTGAAAAGAGTTTGATAGTATGTTTACTTGATTTCCATTTTTATCATTGAAATACTAAACAGGTAAGATGCTCCCTCTGTAGATTACAGATTCTCTTCAGATTTCCGTGGTTCTGTGCAGTTTGGGACGGCCTCTAGGCTTGAGGTTTGCAGACATGTGATAGACAGTCTCTGGGTTCGGGCAGCGATGCACATTTTAATTTGAGCTGCTGTGCTGTTATAGATTCATCTGATAGAGACACAGGGATATCTTCAGACGGCACGGTTCAGGTGTTTTGAGACTTGTGGAAAGGATGGAAGTTTTACAAATATTACTAATTTTTTTTTTTTATCAATAACTAGAGTAAATTATCAAAATCTATTGTTCTGTATCTGACTGGTTGTATGTTAACCTTACAGAGGATTCTATGAAGAGAAATGTAATAAATGAATTTTCAAATTTGACAGGCCCTCGATGTGCGTCTCTTGTTTTGTGTTTTGTTGTTCTTCAGAGCCGGGCTCGCTGACAGGTTTAAAACACAACGCGTCGCTTTCCCTGGCGTTCTGCTGCCTGGACTTATTCCTGCGATATCTTTATCAACACAATCGCCATGGTTTATGTTTTTATTAACATGTCCCTCGTCATGAATATTTCTGAGGAGTTGTTTTAGTTTTCCATCAGTTATGAACGGAGCGCGGGAGGGGACTTGAGACAAAAAATATATCTCCCAGAGACACACAGGTACTGACGCACGCATACGCACGCACGCACGCACACACACACACACACACACACACACACAGGTACTGAAACACACACACACAGGCACTGACCCACACCCACACACACACAGGTAGTGACTCACACAGGTACTGAGAGACACACACAGAGGGACTGACACGCACACACACAGGTACTGACAAACAAACACACAGATACTGACACGCACACACACACACACACAGGTACTGACAAACACACACACAGATACTGACACGCACGCAAACACATGTACTGACAAACAGACACACACTGAGACACACACACACACTGAGACACACACACACACAGGTACTGACACGCGCACACACACACAGATAGTGACACACACACTGATACACACACAGGTACTGACACACACACACACACACTGAGACACTGAGACACACACACACTGAGACACACACACACTGAGACACTGAGACACACACACAGATAGTGACACACACAGGTACTGTCACACATGCACACACACAAAGGCACTGACACAGACACACACACTCACAGGTACTGACACACACACACACAGATAGTGAGACACACACACACACACACAGGTACTGACACAGACACACAAACACACTCACAGGTACTGACACACACACACAAATAGTGAGACACACACACACAGGTACTGACACACACATACTGACACACACACACACACAGGTACAGACACAAACACACACACACACACAGGTACAGACACACACACAGGTTCAGGCACAAACACACACACAGGTATTGACCCCCACACACACACAAAGGTAGTGACCCGCACACACACATACTGACACACACACACACATGTACTGACCCCCCCACACACACACACACAGGTAGTGACCTGTGCACACACAGATACTGACACGCACGCACACACATGTACTGACAAACAGACACACACTGAGACACACACACACACACTGAGACACACATACACAGATAGTGACACACACACAGGTACTGTCACACACAGGTACACTTATGCTATGCACTTTAGCTGCTAGTTAAATATTTAACTAAATGTTAAATCTAGCTAAGAGATTTAAGGTTTATTGAAATATTTAGTTAACTGTTAAATCTTGTAACTAGATTTATGAATGATATCTGAATGCACACATTTATAAAAAGCTGTATTTATTTTCTCCTCATTTCTGGCAGCCCATACTAA